>NC_066882.1:17519136-17611636 GCF_022985175.1 Labeo rohita | reverse complement strand
TTTATATTATATATATAATGTAAATTATAATGCCATACAGTATATGTGTGTGTGTGTGTATAATATAAATTTTAAATATATATATATATATATATATATATATATATATATATGTTAGGCCTCTCAAATGATTAATTGTGATTAATCACATCCAAAATGTGTTTACATAATATATATGTATACGCATTTATTACATTTACATTATGTGTGTGTAAATATATAGAAATAAAATATTTTAACTAATAAATACTCTAAAAATTGTGCATGTTAATAATATAATGTTTATATATATATATATATATATATATATTATAATTGTATGGAAAATGACTATAATGACATTGAATTCATATTAACTGAGAAAGCGCACAATGTATTCCTTACGAACATTTAAAAAAAAAAAAAAAAACTAATTTTTAAAATTCCGACTGAAATTTGAAGTTTGGGCCAGACATGTCAAAAGGGAGTGTCATTTTTTTTTATTTAAATAGCCAGTTAGCTTTAGTTGGATTCTTATTGTAGAGAACATGCTGTGATTGGACGAAAAAATTTGTAGTGCAAGGTGATGTCATCAGTATTTTAATTTATTCAGCTGAGAAACACTCCAAGTTTTACATCTGTAAGTATTTTTGTCAGCGTTTAGGAGTATAATAATATATAGTTGTCCTTATAATCATGGACTAAAAGCCATATCTTTGTTTTTGATTTCACAGGCTGTTTAAAATAAGCTAGTGAAGCCAAAAAGATGATCTATACATGCATATAAATGTTAACCCTGAAGATGATTAACCATGTTATGCGTCAACTACCCATATGTGTGCTGGAGTGTATGTGTGTAGTATAGCAGGCACCAGCGGCGCTCTTTCAACATCAGTGAGGGAGGGAGGAGGTTCCTATTCAAAGCCCCCTCTCTTCCTCCCCCTCCACACACACTCACTCACTCACACACACACACACTCTCTCTTACACACTCACACACCCCCCTGCTTTGGACACAAATGAACCGAGAGTGTTTAACAAAGACAGCCTGGATGCGTGAGGTTGGTTCTCTGGTCACAGCCTCGGCTAATGGTGCATAAAGCCGTTCGCGTGGAGACGAGAGAGACAGAGGATGCAAGGGAGTGAAAGTGCTGTCAGCCATTTTTGCCTTTTTTTTCCTCATTTTTTATAACGCCGTCGATCGGCATTGGTCGTCACTGGTGGGAGAGTCTTACCTAATTACCTGATACGGAGGATTCAGCTCATCCCTGCTTGGATTTCTCATCCATTTGCACTTGTATGACCTAGTGGACATACAGATGCCGTGTGCACCTGACATGGAAAAACGTTAATTTTTTTTTTTACACATTTTTTTTGGAGTGGCAACCGTGTTGTTCGAATCCAGCGCATCATCTCCGGCGAACATACTCTCTCCCCCTCCTTCCCCGGGAAAGATTCTCCTCTTCTCCCCTGCAGGAGGGGGGGAGAAAAGACGGGAGACAGGGGAAGACTCACTGGAGGGGGGAGAGAGGGGAAGATTAGTGGGAACCAGCAGGATGCTTAAATTTCGCCCTGGCTCTGCACCTCCATTATGAAGCCATTAGTTAGTGGTGGCGGCCATGGAGTCTCCAGCCAGGCTGATAAAAGCCCCGTAAGTATCGACCCTACATTGCTAGCTCTCCCTCCTCAAAATACTACCAGCATTCGCTCATCCGATTAGCCTGATGTGCCAAACATGATGGGGATGGACAGGAACAGCGTTGGATGCATTGCATGGCTAATGTTACTTTCATTGCAGAAAGATGCATTTCTGTAAATTTCTAGTTTTTTTTTTGCTCAGCTGTTTAAAGGGTTAATTGCTTGCATGCATGCAGATCTGTTGTAATTGACATTTCGTGCAAGTCTGGTGTAATGCAGCATTGTATCGTTAGACTCTGTGGAATCGTGTTTTACGAGAGGCTGTCGAGTGCCACGACCTCATTCATCCGCCGCTAGTGTAATGTGTGTCAGTGTGTGAAGGCGGCCATGTGCACACCGTCCCCCCATCACCCCGCACACGCTCAGACGTGTGTGTACTGGATGATGAAACGACCAAGATCGCTTCGTGCTTGTCACGGCTCTTGGGAATCAGTAGAAATGAGATTTAAATGGCTTTATGATGAGCGTTTGAGTGTGGGAGGAGTTATGACATCGCTGAACGATGCTGTCAGCTCAATATACGTTGTATTTCATAAAGCCAAACGCATCTTGTTCACGTATGTGTGTGTGTGAATGAGTGATCGCGTTCGGTGGTGTTTGCACACGGGCGGCATTGGAAAGCGATCAGCGCCGGACTGCCGAGTGGAATGATGAGCACTTTTAGCTGTAAATGAATTGATCTTCTGTCAGCCTTAATGTGCTAGTGTTCGTTTGGCCTTGTGCAAGCTCTGAAAACATGTGCTGGTGTTCGAACATCTTCATAGACCCTGACATAACAGACTGTTGCTATGCAACAAATACAACAATTCACTGTGCAAGTTGCAGTGATGCTGTGAACAGGTGTTTCTTGTCAGAGTGTGAAGGTTTTAGCACAGCTAGAAAAATGTAATGACCAATCAGACGCCAGAACTGGAATATTATTTTCCCCTTAAAGAATTAGTTCACTTCCAGAACAAAAATCATCCAAGATGTTCATGTCTTTCTTTCGTCAGTCATAAAGAAATTGTTTTTTGAAGAAAACATTTCAGGATCTCTCTCCATGTAATAGACTTCTATTGTGTGTGTGTATATATATATATATATATATATATATATATATATATATATATATATTTTTTTTTTTTTTTTTTTTTTTTTTTTTTTTTTTAAGAAAATAACTGATCGTTGCGCTAGATAAGACCCTTATTCCTTGGCTGCGATCGTTTAAGAGTCCTTTGAAGCTGCATTTAAACTGCATTTTGGACGTTCAAATTTGGGGGCACCATTGAAGTCCATGGAGAGAAATCCTAAAATGTTTTCCTCAAAAAACATAATTTCTTTACGACTGACGAAGAGGAGTGAACTAATCCTTTAAGGCTTGCATGCTCACTCAGTGACCATCTTAGTAACTCCAATGGGGACAGCTATTTTCAATCTTTTTTTTTTTTTTTTTTTTTTACTGAAAGGCAGGATTTCTACCATATTAAGCATTATGACTTCTCCTGTTTATTTTTCTACACTGTAAAAAAAAAAATGGCAGCTGTGGTTGCTGGAATAATTGTGTAGAAAATACAGTAAAATGTAAACATATTTATGGAAAAACCTGTAAAATCTACTGTATAAAACTGCAATTTACAAAATAAGACAATATCATTTTAAACCAGTAAATTCAACAATGCACACTGCTACTAAAATCTGTTTCCGACCAGTAACATATACTGACAGCCACCATAATAATGCAGGGGGTAAAAGAGGAAGCCACATTAAGAATAATGAAGAAGGTCATCATAAGCTTAAGTATAAAAGTAAGCTTAAGTATATACTAGTATACAGATGGTGAACAGAGTCAATGAGTTCATGCAATCACAAAACACCATCATGGAAACACGCATGACACTTAACTAATGCTATAAACATTCACTAAATAACAGAAAATGTAACATAAAACCCAAACTTGCAGAACTGATAACAATAATAAATGATTATTTAAACAAAATACACCATTTTGCAAAAAAGTATTGGGACACCCACTTCTAATGAACGGGTTTGAGTACTACTAGTAATTTCCATGAGTACGAATCTTAATATTTAAGCGTAAAATGTTATTCTAGGGAAGTGTGTGCTTCTAATTTTTTAGCAACAGTTTGGGCAGAACACATTTCTATTCTAACATGACAATGCACCTGTGTACAAGGAAAGAAATTATTGATTCAGTCAGTGTGGAAGAACTTGACTAGTCTGCAGAAAGCAAAGTCCTAATTCCAGTTGAACACCTCTGGCATGACTTTAAATGCAGACCTTAAAATGATTGATTCAGTCGGTGTGGAACAACTTGACTGGTCTGCAGAAAGACTTTGAGCCAAAAACTCATCATCAAACACCAATGACGTATACCTACACTATATGGACAAAAGTATTGGGACACCCCTTTCTTTAGAACAGAAAAGGGCACTTCCAAAACTGTGGCAACAAAGATGGAAACACAATTTATGTATTTAAAAATTGCATTTCCTTCTCTGTTGCAACAGTTTTAGAAGTGTCTAAAATGATTGTATTAATATGTACAAGTCATTGTTATGTTAGAATAGAAGAGGGTCCTGTCCAAACTTTTGCTATAAAAAATATAAGCACACAATTCCCAAAAAAGGGCGTTTTTGCAGCGTTGCCATAGAAGACCCATTTTTGGTTCCGCTTCCTGAAAGAACCTTTCAGTGAACAGTTTTTAAAAGAACCAATTTGAAGAACATTTTAAAAATCTAAAGAACCTTTTTTGACTACAAAGATCCTTTTTGGCATTTGAAAGGTTCCCTGGATGTTCAAGGTTCTTCATGGAACCATTGATGCCAATAAACATCCTTTATTTTTAAGGGTGTAGTGGTACGCAGAGGAATGACTAAATTAAATATAAATTAATGTTAAAACACTATACATTTTAATTTAATCATTATTTAAGTTTTTTTTTTTTTTATTATTTACCTGTTTGTAAGCATTTTGCAGTGTTTATGTTAAAACTGTGTATTTACCAAGTGGCTGACAATAAATGTTGATTTATTCTTTATTTACTTCTAAAAACTGTACAGTTGACAGCATTTTACTGTTAAATTACATGAAATGTCCATTAGATTTTTTTTAAAACAGTTTTCCCTGTAAGGAACTTACTGTTAACCAGTTTTTTTTTTTTTTTTTTTTACAGTTTTTACAATACGTTTTACATTTTTACAATATTTTACAGTTAAAATTATACCCATCTTCTTACAGTGTTAATTTCCTCCACATACTTTCTTTGATTCATGCGTCCTTCATATTGTGTTTTAGACATTTTCATTCCATGATGTTGTATAGATATGGCTGCTGTTTACAAAAGTAACCTAAAATGAAGTCAAGAACCATTTTTGGTTCCTTAGTGTACACTACCATTCAACATTTTAAGGCCAGTAATATTTTTCAATGAAAAAAAGTCTCTTATGCTCACCAAGACTGCATGTATGTGATCCATAAATACAGCAAAAACAATAATTCTGTGAAACAGTATTACAATTTAAAATAACTGTTTGATATATTTCCATTTTCAGTTTGAATTCTTTTTTTTATTGCAAAGCTGAATTTACATTTACATCACTCCAGTCTTCAGTGTCACATGATCCTATAGAAATCATTTTAGCATACTGTTCTTATTGTCATCTTTTTTTTAGTATTATTTGATGAATAGGGAAAAAAAAAAACAACAGCATTTATTTGAAATACTGCAATCGCTCAAGCGAGTATGTTTACAGAGTTCTTTTTAAAGACCTGTAGGACACATGCTGTTTAGCATCATTTAGTATCATCTTTAAGGAGTCCTGTACTTGGAGAGATTAATTGCGGACATTCTTTTATTGAATTATCAGGAAGTTGTCGTTTTCCTTAGCTTTATTCCCTACATTAGCGTCGTAAATATATTGGCGTGTGTTTGTGAGAATATCGGTCCTGTTTAATCTGACGCCCAGCCGAAGCTCTTTAATCTTTTGATCCTCTCAGCTCAGGAAAGCGAGAGGCCCCAGAGCGATGCTGAGGCTTATGGGATAGGTTTTCAGCTTTGAGTCCTCCAGCGTCAGCCCTTTTTTATAATGTCACACCTTTTCGGTTTGACAGACATGAGCTCATCACACACATATAAGCTACAGGTTCACACCTCCACACCTCTTAACAGCAGGTAGAGCTTTGTTAGGAATGGGTATGCGTGCAATTGTGCATAAAAATAAACTTTCAAACCTTCATAAAGCAGTTTTTGCTAGCACTCTTGTCTGGCTATGTAGGTCATTAAGACTGCAGTATCTTTTTTGGACTTGCTTGTGACCCACAGACATTTTAAAGAGCAAGGATCCAGTTAAATCTGTGACCCTTATAGCATTTATTAACCTTGCATTCGTACAGATAAGTGTGAAAGGTCAGTGTTGCCTTAAGCCCATTCATTTATTTACAAACTCCCCCTGAGGCATCACAAGAGTGATATTTTGGACCCCTGTGAGTATAGCATGCTGTCTGTGACCTGTGCGCTGTTTGACTAAAAGCCTCTTGGGTTAATTGACCGAGGCCTGCCCTAAATTGTGTGGTAGGAGAGTTAAGTCTTTATTATGTGCAACAGTGACATGAAAAGGGCACTTAAAGGACAGGAGCGGACCCCTGGGTGGGCACGGGAGGCAGGCAGGATATTGCTATTGACACATGTATATCGACTGCTGTCACTACCAACGTTTTGTCTAAATTATGTCTTTGCATACCAAAGTTGTATGAAGAGTCAAAATGGGCTGGGCTGGTGCTGATAAATGAAACATTATTGCTTATTTTTTTAAAATTGGAATTTTCATTAATTTTGCCCTGAGGAGCTTATGCTAACATTAATCTCTTGCTAGACTATTTTCAAAGAAAAAAAAAAAGGATGTAGAACCATCCCTGTGAACTAATACGTGCTAGTTTTGTTGTTTTTGAGTTGTTAGTGCATCATATATACTGTTTAATAATTGGTCAGTAACAATATTTACATATTTACATGGATTTAGTTAAAAAAAAGTATGATTCCCAATGCACACAAACTTCCTTTTTAATTATATTTTTTACAAATATTTTTTATATTTTTTATCTGCATCCCTAATTGTACCCAATACCTAAACTTAACAACTACCTTACTCTTAATAAGTAGCAAATTAGGAGTTTATTGAGGCAAAAGTCATAGTTAATGGTTTATTAATAGTGAGAAGTGAACCTTAAAATAAAGTGTGACCAAAATACATCTAAAGTATAAGTGTGTTTATTTTACACATTTATTTTTAATCAGTTTTCAAATGATTTCAAATCTGTTAAATATTAATTAAAGAGTTTCTATCGGCCATTGGCCACTCTGCTTTCCGAGATATTGGCATCGGCTGTCAAAAAACAATATCGGTCGACCACTAATTTATATATGTATTTATTATATTATAGGCATATATATTAGAGGTTGACCGATATGTGTTTTTCAGGGCCGATGCCAATACTGGTTATTACAGATCAAGAAGACCGATAACCAATATTTTGAACAACAAAAACAAAAACTTTCTTTAAATGCTTATAAATTATTTTATCGGCATATCTGCTTTGAAACCGATACCAAAAACATAAAAATGCTTAATATCGGCACAGATATTATATATATATATATATATATATATATATAGAGAGAGAGAGAGAGAGAGAGAGAGAGAGAGAGAGAAGTTCAAAAAAATAGGTATTTATTTATTTATTTTTAATTAATTAATTTTTTTTACCATGTATATCGCAATGAAACTTAAAGTACTGATAACCTACAGTTCAGTGAGTTCAGTGTTGAGTCATTAGTTTGTGAAGTAAAACATTCATCAGAATTGATACCTTTTGAGTTGTGAGTCTTTTTAAATGATTCATTAGATGAACTGGCTCATAAGAGTCATTGATGCAAGGATTACTAAATGGAAAGATGTGATGTCTTGCCATTATTTTGCAGTGTACAGCTCCGTTACATTCAGTTCAGCCCACAAACTTAGATTTACAAATATATGGGTAAACTATAATTTTCTATATACTGCTTTAACCGGTATATTGCCCACCCTACCTTAGAGAATAAACTTCATTACTATTCAATGCTCCATTTCTTGCTCAATGAACCATCTCATAAAATGAACTGTGTACGTTAGCAGGCTATATCTTTGGAGGGAGATACTATTTGTGCATTGCCTGTGGGGATGAGGTTTATGAAAGTAAAGCATTTTATAAGAAGATCATACAAAGTTTTGGGAAGATAAATTAAACATCATGGACAGTTTGTGTAATAATTAGAACTTGGAAGACTTTGTAATCTTTTATTGTCCTCTTCAGGGACGAATCTGGAGATTCCTGCAGAATTGGAACAGCTGTTGTTGTTGCACAAAGTTCCATATATCCCCTGCTAACTGTTTTGGCTAATTTAATAATACTCTCAGCACAGTTTAAGATTTTACTATTTTAATCCATCCTGCAGATTTTCCAGCTCAGAAAATAAGGTGTTGGGCCTAAAACCCCAAGGTGTTCTTTCACATTTATCCCACTTCTGCTTGGATGCACCTAAAGAATATTTAAAAAAAAATATCAGTGACTTTTTCATTCAAACAAAAACACATTTGTCTGTTCTTAAACAATGTACATGTATCTGTCGAAAGCTCTTGTCATCATAATGAAGATGCTGTTAAAACACTCCATGCAGTTGAAACTCCTGTGGGAAGCATCACGTGCAAATCACCCTCATTTACAAACAAAAAGACACCTTGAAAAATGGCATCGCTCAGTTGCTACTCTGCTCTGCGTAAGCTGGTAACCGCTTCATTGTTCCCTGCTCGTTTCTATGACAGCAGGGAGGAAAGCCCATGTACACTCACGAGAAGTGAATTTACTGGCGTGGTGGAGATTTTGATGGCTCCTTTCTGCAATGGAAGCGAGAGGAGAGCTGATGTGTGTATCATAGCTGACAGCTCAGTGGCCATCCAGGAGTGTTCAGGGAATAGCCTTGAGGAACACGAGCGAAGGGATGCGGAGGGAGGATTGAGGCGCTTTGCTGCTATCACAGCGCCTTTATTTTAAGTGCTGAATGCACCCGTTGACCTGAAACACATCAGTCTGAGTGTGTACCGGTGCTTCAAGAACCCTAATTAAGTACGCTTTTCTTTATTCTAACTTCTGTTCTGCCTCATTGTTTTCCTTTTGTTCTGTCCTTCGTTTGTTTGTTTTTTTTGTTTTGTGTTTTGTTTGGTTGTTGTTGTGTTCCATTTGTTTGTTTGTTCGTTTGTGCTCTTGCATGTTTATTTTCATTTGTTTAATCTTTTTTGTTTGTTCTTTTGTTTTTCTTTGTTCTTTCATTCTGGCACATTCTGTTTTTCTGTTATCTTTTGTTAATTGACTTGTTTTTCATTAGTTTAGCTTCTGTGCTTTCTGTGGTCCTTGTTTAAATGTTTTTTTTTGTCTTTCTTTCCTCCTGTTGTTTGTTGTGTTCTACATTTATCTGTCTCTGTCTGTCTTGTAGTTCTGTATTTATTTCTCTATTTTTCTTTTCATTCACTCTGTCTTTAAAGGATTAGTTCACTTTTAGAATAAAAAGTGATTTTCTGAGCCATGTCATCCAAGATGATAATGTCTTTCTTCAGTCAAAGGTTTTTGAGGAAAACATTCCAGGATTTTGTCCATATAGTGGACTTCAGTGGGAGCCAAGGAAGGTCCAAACGGCAGTTTCAGTGCAGCTTCAAAGAGCTCTACACGATCCCAGCCAAGGAATAAGGGTCTTATCTAGCAAAACGATAGGTCATTTTATTTAAAAAAAAAAAAAAAAAAATACATTTATATACTTTTTAACCCCAAATACTCAACTCGCACTAGTTCTGCGATGCACGTCTATGACTTCACGCAATCATGTTGGAAAGGTTCGACTAAATGCGGCTAAAGTAAACAGAGCACGGCTTATCACTCCACAGAGGAGGGAGGCGGGGTGAGCAGAGCTCATTTGCATTTAAAGGAACATGCAAAAGAATAGGCTGATTTCTGCAGAGCTGATTTTGACATGGTAAAAAGGGTGTTTTTTAAACTACCATTGAGAAATTTTAACCAAAGCATGTTATAGACTTTTCATTAAGACCCTAAAGAATCATATCAACTTGTGGAAAATGGGCATCCGATGACCTCTTTAATAAAAACAATATTCTTCCACCAAACAATGTATTTCCTCAGAAACGGTTGCAACAAAGTGGTTGCAACACGGACATATACAAAGGTGTATGTTTGAAGTGTAATTAACAACAGCTTTGAACGCGGCTCAGCCAATCAGAATCAAGGACCAGAACTATCCATTTTATAAACACTGGGTTAGTACGTCCGTCTATATCATACGTGACCTTTCTAACGAGACAACATCGTGGATGCAGAGGTTATAGAAAATTATTTATTTATTTTTTTTTTAGAAAATGACAGATTGTTTCGTTAGATAAGACAGTTATTCCTCGGCTGGGACCGTGTAGAGCCCTTTGAAGCTGCATTTGGACCTTCAACCCATTGGCTCCCTGGAATCCTGGAATGTTTTTCAAAAAAATCTTAATTTCTTTTCGACTGAAGAAAAGAAAGAAAGCCATGAACATCTTGAATGACATGGGGGTGAGAGAATTTTTAGGAAATTTTTATTCTGGAAGTGAATCAATCCTTTTAGTTGTTCTCTCTGTTATTTGTTCATTCATATTGTATATTGTTTCAAGTCTTTTTCCTTTTTGTTAATTGTAAATATTTGAATTGTCTCTTCATTTGTCTCTTCTTTTGTTTGTATTTTTTATATCCCATATTTTGTTCTTTTCTTTGCTATGTTGTTCATTTTTGTATTTTTTTTTTTTACTTTTTATTACTTCTACTATTTCTTTCTTTCTTTCTTTCTTTCTCTCTCTCTCTCTCTCTCTCTCTCTCTTTTCCTTCCTCTTATGTTGTCTCTCTGCTTTTAGGTGTAAATAGCCCCAATTAATATGGATGAACTGCCATGGCAATAGATTAAAATAATGAATTTGTGTATGTGAGGAGGAATATTCATCAACACATTAGTGTGTTAACACACCTTTAGCCTCACAGCACACCAAACAGCAGGCATCTACCTCCATTCCCCCCGTTACCGCACCAGCATTGGTGCAGATGGTGTCTTGAAAATATATAGCTTTCCTTATCTGCTTCGATTCCATCTATAAGGCTGTTTTCTCTCAGTTCAAGCTCTCTGTCTCCTGGGAGAATTGGCTGCATTTCCGGCATGTATATGATTATGGGAGTGGAAATTAGGTCAGATGCATTTTGTATGAAAGCTATACTCAGCCACAGCTGGCTGAAGACATCCAATAGCCCCCCAAAAAAAGCAATTTCACTCGTGAACACACATACACACACGAGCACGCGCGCAGACACAATCGGGAGCCGATTGAATGAGCTTTATCGGAATGTGGCCGCGTGTGCGCGTGTGGGCTGTGTGCACTCTAATATTAGCTGAAATTGGTTCTTAGCTCCTTATCTCAGTGCTGTTGTCAGAGCCTTTCCTCTTGCACAAGCCCCCACACACACGCGCGCTTTGCTCTCGCAGCCGCACCCCTTCAAATATGTACAGAGCGTTGCCACAAAAGAGCTGCTTGCTCACACTGAAGCAGAGGAAATAAACATGCCACATGCATATCTTGTAGCCTTCGACTATGCAGTGTCTTTCTTTTATTAATTATGAGGTATTTGTTTTCCTAATGATTGTTTTTGTGTAGATATGAACTGGCTTTGTTTTTGCTGTAAGCCAAGATAGTGCTCCAGTGCCAAGGCTGTCTTGCATTGGAAATATAATTAGAAATTTCATTTTCTCTACAGCTTCAGTCCAAATTTAGTTACTGGGAATCAACGTATAAGCAGACTTAATAGCAGGTTTGCGGAAAATATACAGGACTTTGGAAAATATGTGTTCATATGGCTTATATATTCCAAGTCTTTTGAGGTCATAGAATGGCTTTGTGTGAGAAACTGCTTGTCGCATTAGCAAATGAGCTGTGCTATTTTGTTGAGGGAAAACAAAAAAGGAAAACCCCATTGACCTGACTGACACCTTGTTGCGTTTGATGGAACTGGATGGTGTGGAGGTTAAAACTGACCTTGTTTAATGTATTGTCTGGTCGTGTTTTAGCTCTAATAAAACATTGAATGTCTCTGAGGCTTGGTTTCACCAAAAAAATCCTTGAGAGGAGTCGTATCAGAAGCATCAGACTGCAGGTGGGATGAATAAATGATAGTGTAGTGGACTGCAGCTTACCACAAAACTGGCATTACTTTGAACTTTAGCAGAAAAGACAAACTGCGATCTGTGACATTTAGAAATCCAATGAAGTCCAGCTTTTTTTACTTTTAGTCTATGTCTGTGGGCTTTGAGGCCGTATATGTGATCGGGAAGTTGAGTAAATTAACAGATATGCTACTGAGCTGCTTTGCAGTTTGTATGTGGATCATTATGATCGAATGTACATCCTGACGCTGTGTGTTTGTCTCCATATGCAGCTGCCGGCAGACTTCAGCAGATTACACCTGGCAGACGGGATTCACCCCCAGGTGACACACGTTTCCTCCAGCCACTCAGGATGTAGCATCACCAGTGATTCTGGAAGCAGCAGCCTGTCGGACATTTACCAGGTAATAACACCTATTCTTCATAATGTAGGAGTAGCAGCTTTGTGACAATGCCATCAAAATGTGACTGACAGTAGTCAGCAGTTTTTTACTGAGTAATGATTAATGCAGCTAGGAATAATAAAGTAATAGCAGGGCCCTATGATTTCTGAGATGTGGAAAACGCGGATGGATTTGTGAAATCCAGTCATAAAATTCTAATTTACTGTACAAACAGAATTTAACAAATTTGTGATGAATAAATCGAAAGTAGGTCAGTACACTTAAACCAAAACGTGATATGGACTAGTGTCTGTCAATATTAGGCTGCAAAAATGCTATTTAAACATGAATCCAGCATGTTCTGCGTGTCTCTGTGTGAATGAATGGCGCAGATGCATGGTTTCGTTTACTACACACATACTGAAGCGCGCGTGGCGCTGACAGTGTTTTCAGCCCCAATATATGAGTACATAAATACACAAACATAGTCTCTAGAACTGCTCTGAGAGTCACTTCATGAGCATTTTACCATTTCTTTTGAGGAAAACTATCGTCATATCATAAATGTGACCCTGGACCACAAAAACAGTCTTAAGTAGCATGGGAATATTTGTAGTAATAGCCAAAAATTCATTGTATGGGTCAAAATAAAAGATTTTTCTTTTTTTAAATATTTTTTTTTTTTTTTTTGCACCCTCAGATTCCAGATTCAATTCAATTCAAATAGTTGTATCTCGGCCAAATATTGTCCTATCCTAACAAACCATATATCAATGGAAAGCTTTCATGATGTATTAATTAAAAAATTACCCTTATTACTGGTTTTGTGGTCAAATATAGAAACAGCAACTCGTCAAAATAAAAGTTCTGTTTAACTTGAAGAAACTGACAGAAATATATTACTCAGTGTAATGATAGTACTACTACTAATAATACAGTTTTTCATTAAAACACTATTTTTTAAGGAATATTTACCAAAAAAATTTGGTGCCAGAATTTATTTACCAAAAAAAATATAAATACACAGCACAGTACTTCTGGAAGAAAAAAAAAACAAAAAAAAAAAACATACATACATACACACACACACACACACACACACATATATATATATATATATATTAATTAGAGGTTTTAGAGATTTTGATTATTAACATTTGATGAAAACGTAATCCAGAAAATTAAAGGAAAACACAGAACTTCATAGGGCCTTAAATATGTAATTTTTGATAAATGGTTAATACATTTCTGTTACAGTTTCTCCATTTCAATTAATTAGACATGCATTTTTTAATTTAACCATTAAAATGACAAAAAAAAAAAATGTTCCATAGGGCCCTATAATAGTTTACTCAAAAAAAAAAACAAATTTGTTTCTTTGTTCCCATGTTGCTCTATGTAACCCAAAAAGAGCTTTTATATATATATATATATATATATATATATATATATATATATGTGTGTGTGATAAATATGTATTTATTTGATGTAAAATACAGTAAAAACAGTAATATTTTAACATAAAATTTTAAATTGACTAAAAATGTAAAATAATTAATATTAATATGTTTCGATATGTTAAAATGTAAAGTAATATATTCTTGTGATTTCAAAGCTGAATTTTCAGTGTCTTTAGTGTCACATGATTCTTCAGAAATCATTCTAATTTGCTGATTTGGTGCTTTAGAACATTGCTTATTTATTATTGTTAAAATAGTTGTGCTTTTCAGGATTCTTTGATTAGAAAGTTCAATAGCATTTATTTGAAATAAAATAAGTCACCTTTGATTAATGTTTCCTTGTTGAATAAAACTATTAATTTATTCAAGCAAATATGCATATATATATATATATATATATATATATATATATATATATACAACACTGAATCTTTGTAACGTGCAAGCAAATTTCTTCTTTCTTTATTCATTTCTTTCATTTACATTTTATTCATTTGGCAGATGCTTTTATGCAAATCTTCTTACAGTGCATTCAAGGTACATGTTTTATCAGTATGCATGTTTCCTGGTAATCAAACCCAACATTTCTGTCACTAAACATTTGTCACTATAACTAATCCTGAGCCAGTGACCTGTGAAACTGAGCCAATGAGATTAAAACAGAAGAACCCCATTTCCCTTATATATCTGTGCCAGTCTATAAAATGTGTATGTTTGCCTCCATTAATCTTATTAATAGTGTTTGGCTTGGTATTTGCCTGGCTGTTTAATTGATTTCCTTGTGTGATGTGTTTGCGGATTGAAGATGTTTTGTGGCAGGCCATGCGCAAAGGTATATGGGACATAATTCAGTTTATGCAGTGTTCGTGATCCTGGCCTGATGGCCATCTGTTAAAGGCTCATTAACAGCTGGACGGTGTCCTCGTGAAAAGAGGTTGTGATCTCCCTGCTCTACACCTCGCTCTATACAGTTCTCCTCACCTCTCCCTGCGATCCATGACTCATATATCGAGCAGGCCGCGTGGAAAGTTGTCGATATAAAATTATCAGATGAACGTGGTTTGAAGCTGTTGAGGATTCACATTGTTTTATTCATGTGTCTGCCTGCATTTAAGCTAATTAACAGCCGTATATCATTGTATTACTGAATGTAAGAATTCTTTCGTTTTATTCTTGGTATTAATACAGTTTATAATTTATTGAACATTAGTGTCTTTTATCATATTGCTAATTTATAAAACCAAAAAGGCAGAAACCTTCACAAAGACTACATTTATGTGATCAGTAATACAGTAAAAACAGTAATATTGTTACATTTTATTGCACATTGAAATAGCTGTTTCGATATATTTAATTTATTCCTGTCATGGCAAAGCTAAATTTTCAGCATCATTACTCCAGTCTTGATTCTTTAGAAATCATTTTAATAAATCAGGAAGCATTTCTTATTATTATTATCAGAAAATACACAACAGAAGCGATTAGTAGCACTGAGTGGTCTCACTTTTGGACCCCACTGTTTGTGGGTATCTTACAGTACTTTGTTAAGAGTAATGGCCCATATCCTCAATGTGGCTGTCAAAGCGGTCACTTTTTTATTTATTTATTTATTTTTAACATTTGAATAAATAATGATGCAGGTTCTTCTGGGAGACTTGAAAGCATTGATCCAAGAATAGCCCTGCTAAAAAATTAATGTTCCCTTCACGCTCATCTTAGCCGCCCAAACAGTGCTATAGATCGCACCAGACATGGCAGTTTGAAAGATAAATCAGTCCGTTCATCGGCTACAATGTATTAACAGTGCCTATGTTTGTCTTCACTGATTAGCTTTTAAATGGGAAGCCAGCTCGACTCCTGCTCCGCCTGCATCATTGGTAGTGTTTGATTCTTGTTAAAGTACAACAGTGAAACTTTCTGAAGGATCCCAAAGTGGTGTAGTTGGTTAATAAAGATGTGACTTGAGTGTGATGCATTTGCTTAATGATCTGAGGCGAGTCATCAACCTAACGGTGTCTGGATGAAAATGTAATGTAATGTAAATCCCAAAAGGTTCAGCTAATGGGTGACTGCTTAGTGTATTGATTTTAAGATCTTGAAACCACATTAATCAACAGTCACTGATACCTTTCCTAAATAAGAATGCTGTTGTTTAAGCACATAGATTTCAGTCGTCATGCACCAGTGACTTGCAGCTTTGGGAATGCATATTTAATTCATATTTGAGGGCAGGGAACACTGGAGTTTCCTGTCATTTGATGGATGCAGCATTTGAGATTGTCTGTCGTTGTAGTTTGTAAATGCTGCTCGTAAATCAGTGTTCATGTTTAAACTCTAATCTGATCTCTGGGACAAATGTGTACCATGGGGTTATTCGACATCTAAAGAGCTCATGGAGGTTTTGAGCAGGATTGAAGACCTTAAAGGAGGAGTCACCCAAAATAGATGTTCTGTCTTCATTCACTGGTCATTCCAAAACCTGTATGACTTTCTTACATTAAACACAAAAGGAAATAGGTATGCTGATTGCTCTTTTTTGTGCAATTACATTGAGCTGCCATGCTTCAAAAATGCCTGCAAAACAACTGCAAAAATTATGACTCTAAATAAGTCTCTGATGCTGTAAAAGAGATCTGCTTAAAAATAATTTGCTCAAGAATTACACTTTGTCACTTCTCCTATGAAATGATGCCAAGATTTTTAGTTAATAAAAACTTAAACCATATGATAGCTTTGTTTTAAAAACTATGGAAGTGAATAAAAATAATTAAAAAACGTTTTAAAAAAAAGTGAATTTCTGTCTTACAATTTTGACTTTTTCTCACGATTGCAAGTTTACATCTTGCAATTCTGATGTTTTTTTTTCCGAGAATTGTGAGATATATACTCACAATTGTGAGTTTTAAAGTCAGAATTGCTAGATATAAACTCACAAGCTAATTTTTTTTTCTCAGAATTGTTTGATATAAACGTGCAGTTCTGAGAACATATCAGTCTTTTTTCCCCCTCAAAAGTGAACTATAACTTGCAATTCCAAATTTATTGAATTGTGAGGAAAAAAAGTCAGAATTGTGAGTTTTTATCTTGAAATTCTTACTTTAGAACTTGCAATTGCAAGTTTATATCATGCAGTTATGAGAAAAAAATGAATTGTGAGTTTATACATCACATTTCTGACTTTGTAACTCGCAATTGTGAGTTTATTTCACGCAATTCTGACTTTATAACTGGGAATTCTGAGAAAAAAGTAGCAATAATCTTTTTTTATTTTTTATTCAGTGTCGGAAATGTACTGTAAAAAAAACAAACATACTGTAAAAAAAAACAAAACATGTATTTTTTTTATTTTATATATATATATATATATATATGTATGTATGTATGTATGCTGCTTTTTGATTAAAAAAAAAAAAAAAAAACTTCAGTTCCCATTCATTGCATTTGCAATAAATAGACTCTCCATCATTTCTCCTTTTGTGTTCTGGGAAGTCATACAGTTTTGGAATAACATAAGAGTAAATCATGACAGAATTGTTATTTTTAGGTGATCTATTCCCACAAGTAGTTTAGATCTCTTTAAAAAGGGATGCTTCTGTGATAGATAGCCAGCTCTTTTTTAAATTTTTTTTATATATTTTTGCATTTTGCCACCTGCCATGCCGCCATCCTCCCCCACTCCCCTGTCCCCACCCTGAAAAGAGTCCAGTCTCACATTGCCCCGCCCAGTTCGCCCTCTGAGTGGCTGCTTTCAGCACCGTCTGAATATTTGATAAGTAATACAGGTCATTTAAGTCAAAATGACATTCGTTTGTGTGAGCCCCGATCGAGGGGCTTAAAAAATTAAAAGTAGCTGGAAGCCTGAGCTCTAAAGATGCGGCTGGGACCCGGCTTCTGCAAGCATTTGGTCAAGGCGACATTGTGGGCAGTTTCAGGGAGGAATAGAGCATCGCTGGGGCTCTTCAGCCAGGTGAGGGTGAATTAACGTTGGTTGCGACAGGAGATTGTGGTGTACACAACAGGATGGGTCTTTCTTTTGTTGCCTACCTAGTCAGGTTGGACCATGTCGCAGTGCTGGGTGGGTGTTGGGTTGCATTTTCTCAAACTCTGCACTTTAATACCCAGAATACATATGTTTGTTGTTACCTGTGCTTGTTTGGTTGGTTTGTTTTGTTGCTTGCTTTGAATTGTTCTTATACAGTAGTACATGCAGTCATGTGCTCTGCTTCCATTTTCTTTTTAATTCCGAATTAATGGTAGAACATCTTGGATTTCTTTAGCCTTGATAATTAGAGGAAATGCCACAGTGATGTGCAAATCTAAAACAAAAAATGTCTAAAATGTCTTACTATGATTGACTGAATGAAGGATTCTGACACACAGGCCACAGAGAGTGAGCCCGGCGACATGGACCTCAGTGGCCTGCCCGAGACGGCCGTTGACTCTGAGGAGGATGACGACGAGGAAGATATCGAACGTGCCTCAGATCCCCTCATGAGTCGAGACATCGTCCGAGACTGCCTGGAGAAAGACCCCATGGACCGAACGGATGATGACATAGGTGAGTGATTCGCTTAAACCAAAATGCTAGAATGTGAGTTTGCTTGAGGAAGAGAAAGGAGATTCTCGAAAGCAGTGAAATAACTTACAGAGAAAGCAAGGCAGCAAAAGGTCGGGGAGACTACAAAAGAAAAGCGTGAGGGGGAGACGTGTTGGTTTTTCTAGGTCACCCTCTCAGCCGAGCCTCTCGGAGCGCATTAAAATTTGATTGGCTGAGCCGCATCCACAGCTACGCTTCAGTGGTGCCGTGCCAAGCACAGGTCATCGAGTACCCAGACAGGCCACGGGCAGGGAACAAAATCCAAAATCTCTTGTCTCCACTCTCCTCAATCTCAACTGAACCACTTCAGGCTTTGGGCAGCCCTGTCACACTAGCTAAAGCCAAATACTTGATTTGGTTGGCCCGCCAAGCACGGAAAGAAAAACTAATAATTTGCTATAGAAAAATTATTATCTTGCTGGCCAGCTCTAGTAATTCATATTGATTGTAAAATAATGATTACATTGCAGTAAATGGACACAAGAGGTTAAATGTACCCGGCTCTGTGCAATGAAATGGCAAGCACACTTGCGGGCATGCTAGGCTGTCAAAAAGAGACCATAAATATGGAAATGGACTCTATATGAGCACTTTTGGCCCTGTAGACACACTTTTCACACTCTCTGTAGTTTATTTAATGTGTCTGCTGCCATTTTCCCGCAGTGTATACATACACAGCACAACAGAATTGTCATTTTCAGCTGTCAGTATTTCTGTCACAGTGTCTTTTCTGCCACGTCCCAAAAGATGAATTGTATTTAATAACATCCTATGGTGAAAATGGCTTTCTAAGGTTAATGTCATAGCATACTAAATGCACACTTAATTATATTTGTATTTTATTTAACATTTCTCAAGTTTTCTTTCCATATTGCATTGACAACAACTGAGGGATAGTTGTAATTTGGCTAAAAAGTGATAAAGTGAGTAATTTTTAGGGCTGTCCCCTAATAGTCGACTAACCGTTAGTCGACGAGAAGAGGCTTGGTCGACCAAAATTTTATTAGTCGCTTAGTCGCAGAAAAAAAAAATTCCACAGGAAGTGGTGAAGTCAAGGTCTATGTGGTAATATAGTATGTCGGGCAGGACATCCAAACGCTCACCTATCATTCATCGACATCTAATACGGCTTTAGAGATGTATGTAGTAGCAACTTTACATGGCCGCTCAATCTAATGTTAGCCTAGAAAAATGTGCGCTATTCAAGTGTCTGTGCAGAATGTGGAAGTTGAACAGTAGCATGCTCACTGTATGACAGATGGAGGTTAAAATACTCCGTCATTTTTGGTCATACAGATAAAAGTAATACATCTTTCAAATCAGTAATTTGATGGTTTTTTTTGTGCACTCAAAATAACAACAAAACGCTGTACTTTTGTAAAATAATTCAAGTAAACAGGATGCGATTTCTGCTGTCTCTGTGAACTTTGTGTATACTTGTCTTACAGACATGAAAAATATAGGCTATAGAGAGTGAAATGTCTACTGTTAAATAAACCAATTCAAAAAACAAATATTTTCCGATTTTATAATCAGTATGAAACATGTGCATCCACTACTGCGGAGATGATGAGTCAGTGTCACCGACCTCATCTCTTAAGCTGAAAACAAAGAAAGCACTAGTTTATCAACAAATTATTAAAATGTTAATGCAGTCTCCTTGCTGTTTTCCCTTGAAACATTCATAATTAGTATATCTGCTGCACTGTGGCAAGCTTTTTTGTGTGCGCTTGAGTGTTTATTAGGCTATGTAGGCAATTAAAGGCTCATTATTGTGATTTATATGGTCTGCTAAATGTGCGACTAATAGTCGACTAATCCTTAAAATGAAAGGCGACCAGAAAAATCTTTGGTCGAGTGCAGCCCTATTTATTTTACTTTCTATTTTACTTTTTCGTAATTTAATTTGGTTTATCTTGGTTTGTAAAATGCAATAATATTTTTATTTTACATTTCAAACTTGAAAAAACTGGTAGAGTAAAATAATAAAATCTATGCATAAAACACAAATTTGGAAGGTTGCAAAAACAAATGATAATGGTTCTATGACAAAATCTGTTTGTTTTAATTAAAACCCTTGGTAAGTGTCCATAATCGAAGAAATTATATTCTGTTTAGTTACTGTGGAAATGGATTTTGTCATGTATAATATGTCCTGTATATTACATATCAGGATTAGCCGGTTCTCAGAAATAGCTTCGTATTAATAATGCATTGGATGCTTGGTTGCTGTTATTTTTATAGCCAATGTAGAATGTTTTTCCGTTCTCTATTTGGGAAGAACAAACTGCATCTGCTAGAGAGAACAAATATCAATGAAAGACTTTCAGAGACTCATGTATCTCACTTAGTCTTAAATGTGACTTTCACTTCTTGTTTCTCACCCTGTTTCTTCAGAGCAACTGTTGGAGTTCATGCACCAGCTACCGGCCTTTGCCAACATGACCATGTCTGTCAGGAGGGAGCTTTGTGCTGTCATGGTGTTCGCTGTGGTGGAACGAGCTGGCACAGTCGTCCTTAATGATGGCGAAGAGGTCAGTCAGGCTTAGGGTGACACAAACCAGTAGCATTAGCCTTACTTGAAGCCTCAGTTTAACCTTTAACCTGTATGTGTGAACTAGTACGTATAGTACATACGCTGCATTTTTTCCACATCGATAGCTCTTACACTAATCCCATTTTAGTTCTTTCTGTAACCCTAGTCCTCTCTGTTTTTTGAAGTTATGTCTTTCACCTTTAACCTTTCAACAGCTTTTAGTCTCATGTCAATCTTGATTCTGTGGCTTGGCTTACACATACTGCCATCCCTCGCCTCCCTTTCGTCACAAACAATCAGCCATTCAGTTTCTGCACTGTTAAACCTGAATGGATGCCAGCATTCAGCATCTTGAGATTACAAGATGCCCGCGGTACAGCGGGAATCACTTATCTCCTTATCTCAGTATTGACATGCCAAAAAGAGCCATTTTCCCCCCTAATGCATCCATATAATTGAAAGCAGGACAGGGCTTGAGGCTTGTACAGTTCAGTGTAATGACATGTTCTCCACTGTTATCAATGCTCAGACATTACATTACAAACTGACAGCATTTTAAATTGTAATATAGCATTAAAAATAAACCTTATGCCCTTCTTTGTCTTAATGTTAACTTGTCATTGTATCTGTGTTGTAGCTGGACTCATGGTCTGTGATTCTGAACGGCTCAGTGGAGGTGACGCACCCAGATGGCCGGACGGAAATCCTGTGCATGGGCAACAGCTTTGGTGTGTCCCCCACCATGGAGAAAGAGTACATGAAAGGGGTGATGAAGACCAAGGTGGATGACTGCCAGGTGAGTCAACAATCCAGAATTTTCTGCCAAAATAAATAAATAGACATTGCACCTGACTGCAGTTTTATTGTGTAAAGAAAACAAAGCCTATTTTTGCAATGTGACGTTGCGTTCTGAGATTAATATAATTTGGCAAAACCATTTTGTAATATATCATAAAACCTATTTCCCTCTAAAGAATTTTTGCATTTTACTGTTTGTATCTCAACATGTTCTGTAAAAAATAATCTTCATAAAATTCAGTGTATTGATGCAATTAACTTGTACTTAAGAACTGTAAATTCAATTTTTAATAGCAATTCATAGTTTTTAGTCACGTAACTGGCTCAGAGACCTGGAGGGCAAAACATCCGGAGAACTGCAGCACAAGCCTGTCAATTTTCCATCTGTTTCCAATACACAAATATGTAGATCACCAACAGAACTAAAACAAAGATATGTGAACAAAATGCAAGTTTTGGCAATTTGCAGTCCATATAGAGCAGCTGTCACAATGTTTCAGTCACTAAAAACAGTGGCGCATTCTAAAATGTACAATGTGGAAAAGCACTTAAAGTGCCATAATGTATAAAACAGTTATATTAAAAGATCAAATTCAGTACACACCTTATTGATGTTGCATATTTTATATAGGCAAGCGGATGAGCCCAGAATATGAGCGCAATGCAGAGTGTTTTCTTTATAATGGTTATCAATGGGAAAACGCTTAATGTGAAACTTTGGGCATTGCATCATCAATAAGGTGTATACTGAATTTGGCCTTTTAATATCTGTGTCTTGCTACAATGCTTAATATAAACTGTAAATTGTAAGAATTAGTGGAGGTCCATGGAGGAAGGCCTTGTTTTGCCCTCCAGGTGGGCATTCCGGTAAAGGTGTGACGTCATGTGAAAAGTATAAATACAAATATTTTTGCGTTAAGGAATTTACTTGTAATTGTAATGCAAGTAATATCACAGTGCAAATTATGTAAGGCCTTATTTTCTTTATTTTTTATTTAGATTGTTGGCTATCCAGTAGGTTTTAAGGAAGAACTCTATCAATTTGAAAATGTTTTGATCAAATAAAAAACAAAGAAGAATGACTTTTATCTCTGCCCGTCCTATTTTAGCTGTTTGCAGTGCTTCATTTAGTTCAGAAGTGATGTGGTCCTGCCCATTCATTAAGCGTGAGAATAATAGCGGTAATTAGTGAAAATTTAGCAATAATGAAATCCTGTCTCTGTTTCAGTTCAGTGGTGTAATTATCATGGGGAAATCATTTGAAGATACTGCAGCATCTTAAAGTGATTTATTTTGCCTCTCGGTTTGAGTCTGCTTGCTCACTTTTGCTCTTGTTCTCTCTCTCTGTCAGTTTGTTTGCATAGCACAGCAAGATTACTGCTGTATCCTTAACCAAGTGGAGAAAAACATGCAGAAGGTGGAAGAGGAGGGCGAGATTGTGATGGTGAAGGAACACCGTGAACTTGACCGCACAGGCACCAGAAAAGGACATATTGTAATCAAGGTGAGAACCCAACTCACAACAAACAAAATGTAATAAAAGAGATGTTACCTATAATGAGGTCAAATAATAGATCACACAAAGATTTAAAGGGATAGTTCACACAAAAATGAAAATTCTGTCATTAATTACTCGCCCTCATGTCATTCCAAACCCATAAGACCTTTATTCGTCTTTGGAACACAAATTAAGATGATTATCTTTTGATGAAATCCGAGAGCTTTCTGACCCTGTATAGACAGCAACCCTACTACCGTGTTATTGACCCAGAAAAGTAGTTTGTGTGAGTTTGCAGTCTGAATTGAATCCAATGAGATGTGCCATACTGCAAAAACTGTGTTTTATTGGAGACATTGACTTGCACTTTCAATTGACATGGCATTTGTGATGATTTACACAGATGCATTGAACATAGCCATTTATTGATTCATAAACATGGAAATATGCTTAGCACAGTAGAGGCATATATAGACTAAATATCAAATACGTTCCACAAATCCAATGTCTTAATGATTGGAGTGGAGGGAAATTTGCCCAACAGTAAAACTGACTACCAGTTCTTCTGTCCGACCCCAAATCTAATCACAAGCCAAAGTTTGATGAAAAAGGCATCATTTAAAGAGCATATTTGGTTGTTACAGGGCACGCCGGAGCGTCTTACCATGCACCTTGTAGAAGAGCACTCGGTGGTGGACCCCACCTACATCGAGGACTTCCTGCTTACCTACCGCACCTTCCTGCCAAGCCCAATGGTGGTAGGCAAGAAACTGTTGGAGTGGTTCCATGACCCCAGCCTCAGGGACAAGGTACATAGACACACTTACGCAAGCACTTAAGTCAATCAGTACTCGATGAGATGACTGATTAGTAACGTCATATTTCATCAGGTTACACGGGTAGTCTTGCTGTGGGTAAACAATCACTTCAACGACTTTGAAGGTGATTCCGCAATGACGCATTTTCTTGAGGAGTTCGAGTACAATCTGGAGAGAGAGGTCAGTTGTGTACAATAAAACCTTAGATTTCTTGGCGACCTAGTCGACCGCAAAAATCTCATGTAATGTCTCTCTTTGAACCAGAAAATGTGTGGGCACCTAAGACTGTTAAACATAGCATGTGCTGCCAAAGCTAAGCTGCGGGTGGTGACCCTGACCAAACCCTCGAGGGAAGCCCTCCTGTCTTTCACCCTGCTGGGGGGTTCAGAGAAGGGCTTTCGCATTTTCATTGACAGTGTGGAGCCAGGCAGCAAAGCTGCAGAGGCCGGCCTTAAGCGAGGAGATCAGGTAATGTCACACCAGCACCATCCAAGATCTGAAGTGGGCTACAGAAATAGTTGTAGTTGTTAAATTGACACCGTAATAGCAACTTGCCGTGGCATAGCAGCAGTAATAGTAGTTGTGGAGCTGAAAGTGGGAAATGTTCTGTGAGAGCATTTGTAATTGCCGTTGTCAAGCGGTGAAAGCGGTTAGTCACAGCACTAACATAGAGAGCATACTGTCCTAAATCATAAAGAAGAGCAAAAACCTCATCATAAGATTTTGTTTCCGCTCATTCTGTCATTCAACATAAAAGCACACACATCTCAGCCTTTAAACTTGTTCTGTAGTCTAAATATGTCTGCCACACTTACATAAGCAGAAAATATAATTTCAGGTGAATAGAGTATGTCACACTTGTTTCCTTTTGCCCTTCACTCACTGCGGTATTTGGCTCATAAAGCTGTTTAATGAGTTGCTATCTATTTGCCCTCCGAACCACAAGAGGATTGTGATTGTTCGGAATGCTAATCAGTTGATGCTTGGCCGTTTTGAGATTATTGACAATAACCTTGTCCGCTTAGCCAATTAACAGAAGTGGTATTTCCCCCTTGCCTTAGTCGACAACTTTGACAATGGATAAGCAATTTTGTTGTTAAGGTTAATTTGAGTAAATATTGTGTAGAATAATTGTAACATTTAATTTGTGTTATCAGCAAGGAAATATATGTGTGCGTATATATAATCATGGAAGACAAGAGGCTTGTAAACTCCCATCTATACAAAAACAAACAAAAAACCTTTCTGTGCCAAAATCAACAAAAAGAACAAAAAGGAAAGCAGTCATTTCCATTAGACTTTCCTAAGTGCTTATTGTTTTATATTTATATCAATTTTGTGAATCTGCTATTTGCTGTAAACTCTTATGATGTACATATCAGTATTAAAATCGGCATTAGCCATGCTGTGCTCATGGCAGTAGAAATCAGATAATAAAAACCATATTGGCTTCTAATGTGAACATGGACCTCTATTTATGTCACTGGTGTCATTTTGTGTGACTGAATGAGTGGCAAGTTCATTTTGCAGTAAGGGCAAAGTCATTTCACACTAAAAATAAGCAGCACACTCACATTTACTCAGTGTACCTCATCTCACAAGTCACATGTAATACCACAAACTGCTCTCAGTGTGCTGAAAGTACATAGCACTGAAATAAAACATTATGTTCTAACTATATTTATCAACTGGCCCAGCTGCAGTGTTGATGAGATTTTGGATTTTCCTCTCCTTCTTTCCCCAGATACTAGAGGTCAATGGGCAAAACTTTGAAAATGTGCCGTTATCCAAAGCCAACGAGATTCTCAAAAACAACACACACCTGTCCATTACTGTGAAAACCAATCTCTTAGGTAAGCTACACTGGCTGAAATGACCACAGCTGCACAGACTGTCATTTAGACCCAACACCACAATTCATCTGAAAATTGCCGGTCAGCTCTCTTTCCTCTTGCAGTAGGGGAAAATGTTCCTTGAAAATGTCAGAAGGCATTGTTAAACTCATTTTCTCTGTGCTGTGTTCCCCGCTCTTAGTGTTTAAGGAGCTACTGGCCAGGCCTGACCAGGACCCGGAGCTGGAACAGGAGGAGGAGCCAGACAGGAAGAACGGGGCACCTCATATTCCCAAAATCGGTGATATCAAGAAAGCCAGCCGCTACTCCATCCCTGACCTGGCTGTGGATGTGGAGCAGGTCATGGGTCTTGAGAAAGCTAGTAAGAAAGCCAAGGCCAACACCGTAGGTGGCAGAAACAAGCTGAAGAAGATCTTCGACAAGACACTGACCAGTATTCTTCCACCCAAACCTTATAAGTAAGCTGAGCTTAATGTATGAAAGCTCTGTTGCTGCTTTGGTCCACTGCAGTGTATAACTCTTCTGGTTTGTTCACAGTGATGTTGGTGTGGGACAGTCCCAGGATGACAGTATTGTGGGGCTAAAGCAGTCAAAGCAGATCCCTCCTGCTCTTCCCGTCAGTGGAAACCTTTCATCAAGCAACCCTGACCTGCTGCAGTCCCACCATCGCATACTCGACTTCAACAACCAGCCTGGTAAGACACTTAACGTGGTTTAGCAAAAACATTTTATTGCATTAACATCAATGCTGGTTCTGGAACCACAATCTAGTCAACCACTCCCATGTTAAGGTTAGGTTTAGGCTAGGTTTTATCATTCTTATCAACTCTCTTATTTCCTTGAGATAGAGAGATAGATAGATAGACAGATAGAGTTTAGCCAATAATCAATTGTTTCAGGAATTTGTTCTACTAGGTTAGACAGCCTTCTTAAGAGAGAATAAGTTTTGAGTCAGTAAATATAGATAGCTGAGATCTTTACATAGATAGTTTAAATATATTCTTGCAATGTCTTACTGTGCACTTACCTTTAGGGCATCTACAGAACCTTTCACAGAAGTTTAATCTCAGTGCATGCATATTTAATAAGATGCTCATGCTGTCCTGAATGTCCTCTTTCAGAAGCAGTCCCTATAAGTAAGTATTTGATCTTGTCCTCTTAGAGGTTCCTCAACTACTTTTATTTTCCTAATCACAATCTTCTTCAGGGCACATCTTTGCTTTGACATTGGTTTTGCTATCCAAAATTATGTAGAACAAATCTGGTGGTGCTCAATCACATCTTAATCTGTGAACACTATGCATTTGGTGGGATTCATCAAAATTCATGTCGCTTTCACACTAGAGGAAATTGATTGACCTCGAAGGTTGATTTGTTTGCTTATTGCAAAGGTGTCTTCTGAACATTCATATGCACCAACAAAAATGTACAAAAAGCTCCAGATGAAGGGTTAATGTTAAGTGATGCACATGTGGATTACTTCTTGATTGTCCAAAACTCTAGTTCAGAAACATTCCAAGTGTGAAAGTGACAGTGATGTAAACTGATCATGGGTAATACATTATAAGTGGTTTTCCACCTTGAAACTTGTTGGTGTTGGTTAAAGAAAGGGTGTTAAGTGTGTGGGTTTAAGCCATTCCTCTGTTCTTTAGACATGTCAGACCAGGTATTGAGAGTGTTCAAGGCGGACCAGCAAAGTCGTTACATCATGATTGGGAAGGACACCACAGCAAAAGAAGTTGTAGCTCAGGCCATCCGAGAGTTTGCCTTGACCGCTGCCCCTGAAGCATATTCGTTGTGTGAGGTGTCAGTCACTCCTGAGGGTGTGATCAAGCAGCGGCGACTCCCTGAACAACTCTCCAAACTGGCCGACAGGATCCAGCTGAGTGGCAGGTGCTGCCTTAGAGCCCTTGTGGCCATTTAGTTCAATTTTCTGACATATTTTGGTGTCAGATCACTCTGTAAACCTCTTGTTTAACATGTAGGTACTACCTGAAAAGCAACATGGAGACAGAGACACTGTGCTCAGATGAAGATGCCCAGGAACTACTACGGGAGAGCCAGATCAGCCTGCTGCAGCTAAGCACGGTGGAAGTGGCGACCCAGCTGTCCATGCGCGCCTTTGAGCTGTTCTGTGCCATCGAGCCCACCGAGTACATTGATGACCTGTTTAAGCTGAAAACTCGCCTAACTGGCCCCCCCAGCCTCAAGCTCTTTGAGGAGGCTATCAATCGGGAGACCTTCTGGGTGGCCACGGAGGTGGTGCGTGAGCCCAATCAGCTCAAACGTATGAAGATCGTTAAGCACTTCATTAAGATCGCACTGCATTGCCGCGAATGCAAGAACTTCAACTCCATGTTTGCCATCATCAGGTAGAACTAGTCTTTATTTTAAGAGGCGAAAAAATTAAGACCTCTTATGCATAATCTTTTTTTGGAGTATCAACTAACAATGACACTGTGTCTTTTCCAGTGGTCTGAATTTGGCGCCAGTGTCCAGGCTGAGAGGCACATGGGAGAAGTTGCCCAGTAAATATGAGAAACTTTTTAGTGATCTTCAAGACCTGTTTGATCCCTCCAGGAATATGGCGAAATATCGGAATCTTCTAAACAGCCAGAACCTGCAGCCACCCATCATCCCACTTTTCCCTGTAATCAAGAAGGATCTCACCTTCCTGCATGAAGGTAAGATAGTAGTAGGTTATGACAGTGTTGGGTGTAGTGCATTACAAGTAACGTGATTTGCGTAATCAGATTACTTTTTTCATGTTACTAGTAAAGTAACGCATTACTTTTGAATTTCTAACAAAATATCGGAGTTACTTTTTCAAATAAGTAATGCCAGTTGTTTTTCCCCCCATAAATGTATTGATTGATAAGTCTCCTGTTGAGAAATCAGGAACATGCATTAATTTATCTCACTCACAAAAACAGATTCAGTATTCCTCAAAATAAATAAAAAAAGTGAAATGCAAACTCAGAATATGATGCAAACCTGCAATAATTAAATATGTCAAATAATACAAATATCCTTTATGTATTTAATCACATTTTAATAACCAGTGTCTTTGCTGCTGACCTTCCATGATCCAATTCAACTATATGAATAAGCAAAAGTTACTAGCATTTGTGCTTCATGTTTTTATTACTGAAGAGTGATCTTCTCCTGCATGAATGTACTTTTCTTTCAGCCTGAGGTGAATTCATTTCACTTTTGGTGTAAAAGGACTTTTACATTTGCCAAAATTTGATTTTTTTTATATTAAAAACAAAAAAGCAAACCCTGCCCAGATTTAAAAGTAACGCAAAAGTAATGAAACACATTACATAAAAAGTAACTAAGTAACATAATTGTTACATTTTTATGGAGTACTGCAAAATTGTAATGAATTTCTTTTAAAAGTAACTTTCCCCAAAACTGGTTATGACATATATAATACATGTGTTTGTTTATTGTTGAACCACCTAGTTTTTGGTAATAATAGTTAAGTATATTTTCCTTAATTTCTTTTAGATGAAATGGCTTGATACCTTTCTCAGAACTTTCTGTCCAATCCGAAAAAGCCCTTATATTGAAACTAAACTATGAAAACGACTCATTCTGATCTCCTTCAACTTTCATCAAACAGATTAATACATAACCATTCACATTTATGTCAATAATGCATTTTCTTGACTTTATGTAGCACTCTGCATAGCCTTCCTAAGTTTGTTTCTAACTGTGACTCTGATCATTTGTTTAATCTTAAAGGATTAGTTTACTCCAGCATAAAAATTTTCTAATAATTTACTCACCCCATGTCATCCAAGATGTTCATGTCTTGCTTTCTTCAGTCAAAAAGAGGAAAACATTCCAGGATTTTTCTCCATATAGTGGACTTCATTTTCTCAACAGTTTTGAAGGTCCAAACTGCAGTTTCAGTGCAACTTAAAAGGGCTCTACACAATCACAGCCAAGGAATAAGCGTCTAATCCAGTGAAACAATGTGTCATTTTCTACAAAAAAAAAAATACAATTTTATTTACGTTTTAACCTGGTCTTGAACTTCGACTTCACTAATTTACGGAATCAAGTTGGAAAGGTCATGTGTGACGTAGGCAGAAATACCAACCCAGTGTTTAGAGAGCAAACATGCAAAGAAAGTCAAACACCCTTTACAAAGGTAAAACAACTATGTCGGTTGGCAACGATAGCCTTGTGGTCGGTGCGTCGACATGTACAGCGCAACTACGCTCACGGCAACCCAAGTTCGATTCCTGTCTCGAGGTCCTTTGCCGATCCCGCTTCCCTCTCTCTACCTAATATTTTCCTGTCATCTCTCCACTGTCCTATCTGAGTAATAAAGTAACAAAAAGCGCAAAAATATTACTTAAAAAAAAACAAAACAACTATGTTGGACATAGCTAGTGCAGGATGAGCATTTATGGTTAAAAAAAGCACAATAAAAAAAAGTACATACATTTTTTCTTGTTCTCTTTTTTTTTTTTTTTTTTTTTTTTTTTTTTTTTTTTAGAAAATGAACAATTGTTTCTCTAGATAAGACCCTTATTCCTTGGCTGGGATCATGTAGAGCCCTTTGAAGCTGCATTGATACTGCAGTTTGGACCCTAAACCTATTGATGCCCATTGAAGTCTACTATATGGAGAAAAACCCTAGAATGTTTTCCTCAAAAACCTTAATTTCTTTTCGACTGATAAAAAAAAATAAACATAAATACAAACATGTAAAACAAAGTTGATCCGAGGGAAAAATGTAATTATAAAAATATATGATATGAGCCTTTTCTTTATTGTCCACTTTAGGGAATGACTCGAAGGTAGACGGTTTGGTGAACTTTGAGAAACTGCGGATGATTGCTAAAGAGATCAGACATGTAGGCCGAATGGCAGCTGTAAACATGGACCCTGCTCTGATGTTCAGAACCAGGTGAGTGCCTTTCTGTTCTGACTGCTGCAATGACTTCTTTGCCCTTCTTTCAGGCTGGACTCTTCACACCACTGAGTAGCTTTTAGTGCCCACTCACTGCGATATGTACAGCTCTCACCTCACGCTTCCACACACAGGCTTTTTCCGAAGATTTTTTGCAGTGATGTTGAAGTGATGTTTACGTACAAGACAGTTAAACCATGTTGTATGTTACTCTCTGTCTACATTATTGTCAGAGAAGTTAGTGTCTCTCTTTTGGTCTCTGGTGCACCTCACCTTGGTACCCTTGGTCTGTTTCTCCTCATCTAAGTGTGTCTCCCTCTCTTTCTCTCATGGGCTTTCTCTCTCCCCCATTTCTCTCTTCGTCCACCCTCTCTGCCCCACGCTTCACTATTCATGGCTCTCCCTTACAGGAAGAAGAAATGGAGGAGTTTAGGGTGAGTATGGTGAACTGTCACCTTTGGCCTCATGTGTGCCCCCTCCTTTAATTTGGGCTGGCTCCTCACCATCCATTATTTTTCATTTTCTGGTTCATTTGAGAATGCTTCTGCTCTGACGGATCCCATCCAAGCATTTGACCAACATCACTTTTGCTACTCAGGGTCATTGAATAAACTCACCTCATTCTAAAATACATCCTAATGTTTCTGTTGTATAATTACCATAGATTTGGAATGTTTCACAAACATGACCCAACTAGTATGCATGAATTTATTTACAGCTGTTTGGTTCCTGCTCATATATTAATTTGATATCCCATGATCCATTTTTAGCAAAAGTGATTTAACATGCCCCTCTCCAGCTGAACAACTTACAATAGCTGCACGCCTTCTACTAAGTATTTGTATTGTGTGATTTTATTTTTTTCCTTTTCCTTTTAGTTTAAACTAATAATTATTTTATTAGTTTAAAAACTGTGATTAATGATGTGTGTGAATTCAAAAAAACCTTTTATAAGACCTTTTATAAGTTGCAAATTGTGTTCTTCTGTTCCAGTCTACTATACAGTACAAAGATTTTATTGATGCTAGTGGTGCAGAAATTACACAAATATAAAAAAATGACCAAAAATAGTAATGCAATCAGTTATTTTTCCCAAATCCCATGCAAAGTTTATGTACTCTACATCTGTTGTTTAATTTAACATCCAGTTTTTTTTTGTTTTTTTTAACTGCCTGATTGGCTGAGATGTGAAATGCATGGAATGTTTGGATTGTTTTAAAACTGCAAGGAATGCAACTTACTGCATGTCAAAAAGAGACTACATCTGATACTACCTACTGGTAAAGTAAGCCTGCATCTTTAACTGTAATATGTGTGTGCGTTTAGGTCGCTCAGCCAGGGCAGTGCCAATGCGGCCGTCCTGGATGTTACCCAGACGGGCGGGCACAAGAAGCGGGTCAGACGGAGTTCCTTCCTCAATGCCAAGAAGCTATATGAGGATGCACAGATGGCACGCAAGGTCAAACAATACCTGTCCAACCTCACCCTGGAGACGAACGAGGAGAGCCTGCAGACACTCTCAATTCAGTGTGAGCCTTCAGTCAACACATGTGAGTAGCGTACACACACACAATTAAAAATAACTAAATCATCAGGAAACAGATGCATATATTTATATCTTTATTATTTGTCTGATATATATCATTACAGTGCCGAAGAGTTCTGGGGACAGGAAGAGACCCGACACATCGCCCGTAGTTGCACGGGCCGCTACTCACCAGCGCCAGCAGCTTCAGAAAGCCAACCAGGCGCTTCAAGTGCCTGCCGTAGCCCTCTACCCATCGCGCAAGAAAGTGCCGGTCAAAGACTTGCCGCCATTTGGTGAGATGCAGGATTTATGTAGCTTAAACCTGATCACCTTCTACATTATATTAGTATATTACTGGTGCTCATACGAATCTTATTGTGTTCGCACAGGCACAAGCTCACCACAGTCTCTGAAGAAGATTCTGTCCCTTTCAGAGGAGGCTGGAGAGAGACACAGGAAACAGACAGAGGACAGTGTGTCCAACAACTCCTCACAGCTGTCGTCTCCTCCCACATCTCCTCACAGCTCACCTAAGAAAGGTAAGTGTACACATGGACACACACAGTATGGTATTTCTTGTAAATTTAAATGTTGTTTTTTCCAACCTCTGGTCTTCGTACACTCGATTTACTCTCCCCCATTGACTTGTCAACGAACTGTGGAAATCAGAGCCTTATGGTGGGCATGCAGTGAAATATATTGTCAAACAGCATGTGCCCCACTGGCGATTCTCTGTTAGCTGGCGCCCCCTAGTGTCAACATGTTTTATGGCTGATTAAATATGTTGAGGCTGCCATCTAGTGGTAAAAAGATCAAATGTAGGATATGAAGCAACTTGAAATGCCGATTGTGTCTGATTTTGTTGCTGTAAAGTTATAGATGTACCACTTTCCATCTCTCCTTTTGAATTTGCAGCATTTATGTTTCTCATCACTTACATGTTTTACCTTGTACTCAGCCATTGCATCTATAAGAAGCCACAGTATGAAGGGTTTTTCATCCTTCTGTAGAAAATCACCAACAGGTAACAGGTCCTGGATGCAGATTTAACCTGAGAGAGTTCACACAAGCATCATTATTGCTGTGTTTTAAAATGTAGTGAGCAGCCAACTAAAGCATCATTCATTAGAGCTACACTATCATTCAAAAGCTTGGGGTTGGTACAATTTTTAAAATCTGTTTTAAAAAGTCTTTTGTTTATCAAGACTGCTTTTATCTGATCAAAAATACAATGGAAACATAATACTGTGAAAAACATTTACTGAACCCAAACCTTTGACCTTTTGTCCTACTGTGATATTGGTTGCTTTCTTTGTATTGAGACACAGCCAATGAGATGTTTTGTTTTCAGTTACATATTACAGTGTTATGATTGACGTAATCAGTGACATTTGTGTCCGGACTGTCTTTGGTAGAAATATCAAATGCTATTGTTTGTTTATTGTGTTGTATAGTACAGTGTCGCTTGGAGGTTCCAATAATGGTTTTATGCATTTCTAAATATCAGAAGTGCTGGCATTTGGGTGAACTCTCTCATCAAGTCTAGACAGTGTTTTTGCTCCTGTTGTAGCTGGCAGAGGCAGGCTAGTGCTGCAGCTGTGTGTGTGTGTGAGTGTGTGTGTGTGTGTGTGTACTGTAGGGCTTTGTTACTGAAGTAACTGTCTGGTTTTGATTAGCTAATCTAAGAAAGGGGGGTTTGACTCTAAAGCAGTGCTTTGCTCTGTCAGTAGCATAGTGTTTAGGAGTTGAACCTTCTCTGACACCTTGAATATAAACTCTCCTTTTATCCACTGTCATTGTATCATCATGAGGTAAACAGGAAGGCTTATCTTCCATGAGTAAGTTAAATTAAGAACTCTTGTTCAATTGTTTGACATTTATTTCAAGTTATGACTTTGCAACCACAAAATGCAGCAATACATTGTGAACACTGATGGAAGAAGTATACTGCAGTATACTGCATTTGCTTGACAGCAATATACCTTCTCCTACTCACATCCTTCAGTCAAGGCATTCCGAGAGTGCACTGCGACAAGTTCAGTAAACAAATAGGTTATAAATAGACTTCTCTTTTATTCAGAAGTCAAAACTAACTCTAAAATAGTTGGATGACAGCAAGGTAGCTCACTATGTTCTGGAACAAAACCACAGGGCTCTGTATTAAAGCCAAACCATTTTCTGATTAATTTCTTCTCTCTACTTATTTGCCAGGGTATGGAAGAGCAGGTGACTACCTGTCAGACTCTGGCCACAGTGAGATCTCCTCACGCTCCAGTCTGGTGAGCACCTCTTCTCTGGACATGGGGCAAGATGAACGCAGGCATCGATATGGAGTAATGGCTGGGGAGGGCCATGGCAGTGGCCACCGGCTAGAACGCAGGGCTACTGCTGATCCTGACCAGTACAGCTTGGGGTAGGCACTACTCATACTTTTGACTTGTCCATTAATTGGTCTAAAGCAGGGGTGCCCAAACTCGGTCCTGAAGGGACGCTGCCTGCAGAGTTTAGCTCCAACCCCAATTAAACACACCTGAACCACCTAATCAATCTCTTACTACGCATACTAGAAACGTCCTAGCATGTGTGTTGAGGCGAGTTGGAGCTAAACACTGTAGGACACCGACCCTCCAGGACCTAGTTTGGGCATCCCTAGTCTACAGCTACCCAGGGTCAGGCTGGTTTTAGACTTATCTGACCCCATTCAGACACAATTCTCAGGCAGCATTTACATAAGACACATTCTTGTGTTTAAAAGCACATAGTCAGAGCATATTAAAATGAATACAGGGTTCTTAAGAAATATATATATATATATATATATATATATATATATATATTTTTTTTTTTTTTAATGATGCATAGTGTTAAAAGTACAACAAACTGGAAATACCAGTACCACACTAAAGGTGTGTTCACACTTATCATGTTTGGTTCAATTAAAACGAGCTCTGGTGTGATTGCTTTGTTAGTGTGGTTCATTTAAGTAAGTGTGAACGTCGCCATCCGAACCCTGGTGCGCACCAAACAAGCGGACCGAGAACACTAAATAAATGGGTCCAGTCCGCTTCCAAAGGAACTCATGTGTGGTTCGAATTAAATATGAACACAACATGGACCAAATACTTCTAGATGATCCAAAAACAGGAAGTAATGACAAGATGCGATGCTATGCAACATGATTTCACGAAGGGAACAAGCGGTGTATCCAAAACAAAATGAGCGGAGGGCAAACATGGAACAAGGAGGTAAAGTGCCTTTTATGAGCTCTTTGTGAGTTTGCAGGTGGTGAAAATAAAATTATTTCAACTTAAAGTGGCGAATGCACCTTTTTGTTTTGTTTAGAGAGTTCCGTCACAAAACATACATCATTCAACCTGATCAATTAGGTTGTGAACGTCACTATGCCTTTAGGTTCGGTATCTTTAGGTTCGCTGTCAAAAATGTCAGTGTGAACGCTAGGCGGACCAGGACCAAATTTGTATCATTTAGCTTTTTGGTCCAGACCAAATGAACCAAACAAACTGAACTACAAGTGTGAACACAACCCCCAAAAAAGCAAAGATCTAGCCTGTAATAAGTTACCATTGTTGACCATCGTGACCGTCTCTGACCGTCATGGCCTTGTACTGGCAATGTAGAGTTACAATTAAACCTTCTGGATCCTTCTACCCTTTCTTCTTTCAGTTCCTACTCATCAATGCAGGACTGCCGGGGTCTGTATGCGGGCGCCACCGTGCTGTCTTCCCCCAGTTCAGAGGAGCTTACCCAGGACCAGGGCGACCGGGTGTCTCTCGATGCTGCTGATTCTGGTCGTGGCAGCTGGACTTCATGTTCCAGCGGCTCCCACGACAACATTCAGACCATGCAGCAGGGCCGTAGCTGGGAGGCGCTTGCAGAAGGCGCGGGGCTTTGGGGAAGCAGAGGAAGCTGGGCGTCTGCCTGCTCCTCTTCATCCTCCGCGGCATGTTGGGGCGAGGACTCTGAGGGCGACACGGGCACCATCAAACGAAGAGGAGGGAGAGATGTGACCACAGACCCAGAGACCAGCAGCATCACCTCCACTGGTTCAGAAGAGTCCAGACAGCACAGTCGACGCCCCTCACCCATCACTGCAGGCAACACCAAGCCCGTGATCAGTAAGAGTCGCCACATTAGCCTGGTTTGAAGGGATAGTTCACCCAAAAATGACAATTCTGTTGACATCTCAAGTTGATCCAAAGCTGTATGTTCTTTTTTTTCCATATAACACAGAAATGAGAAGCATCATGCAGCTTTTTCCTACAATAAATAGTGACCATTTCTGTGTAGCTTCATAACGGACAAAAAAAAATTAGTCCATACAGCCCATGGCCTTAGCTTTATGAAGCCATACAATAACTTTCCTTGAGGAACATTTTAAAAAGCTGTTGTTCACTCAAAATTTTGCACAAATCATGATGCCTTTTGGCGCATCAAGCGAGTTTGGACATCAAACTTTGATCTCAAACATGATTCCTGGTGCTTAAAAGATATAGTGGGGTTAAGATTTTCATTTTTGGGTAACTATTTCAACCCGATCTCACGGCATTTTGTACATATTTCACGAGGTGGCTAATTTGTACAAATTCATCCAACCTCACTCGTACTTGAGTTCCCCAATTCATATGAATTCGTTTGAATGACCTAGACCTAACCCGCCCCTAAACCTACCCGTCCCTGGGGTTAGACAAATTGTACGAGTTCGTACAAATTAGCCATCTCATAAAATATGTAAAAATTGGTCGTGAGACAGCGTTGATTTTAAGAGTAACTATACCAAGTTATATGTCCTAACCTATTTGTTGTGTTTACATTTTTCAAATGCTGAAGCCATGATATTTGCATGAAAAACACATTCCCAATTAACAAACTAACATCTGAAAATGAAACGTCCTCCAGGTTGAGAAATACATGAACCTTAAGGATCTAGACATCCTCACTTAGTTGCTTAATTGTGATGTTGAACACTACAAGGTGGAACAACACAACAAACTACCTTCAAAAGTGATCCTTCCTGATCTAGTGCATGTCTGCATGTGTCCATCCCCGTGTGTGCGAAGCGTTACGGATATTAAACGGAACTGTGGTGTCCGTCTCCCCCCTCAGCACGGAAGGACGGCCGTTACCGGGACCCTCCGCCCACGCCGCCGGGCTACACGGCACTGACCATCACGGACGTAACCGAGGGTACGGCTCATTCGGGCAGGAGGCCCCCGGACTACACCACGGCTTTGCAGCGCTCCCGTCTTGTCACACATTCCCCCGACTCCCAGCAGCCCCCAGCTGCGGGAAAACCCACCCATTCGCCGGACCCCCGGGGCCGAGAAGAGGAGGAGGCAGAGGAGGTGGAAGAGGAGGGTGAGTGCTTGTCTCCCAAACTCAGAGCTCAAAGGAGGAGAGGTCCACACACAGCAGTTCCCCCCAGGCCATGAGTTACATACACCACCCCAACAGGAAGGTAAAACATCCCAAACTCCAGTTACTTCCACACTCACACACTCACACGCTCTACGCACACTCACGTACACCAGTCACGGTCTCTGCATGCCAGGAGGACAGCTCCTTCACCTGCCCACCATCACCAACCACCAACGCATCTCACACAGTGCATGCGTCGCCACGGAGACAGCCTGCCCCCCGTCACCGTGGCAACATCCCAGTCATTGCTCCCTGCTCTGCCGTGTGTATTGGCTCTCACCCATCAGTGCTCACAGGAAACTCACTAGATCTGCCATCATAAACGCTTGAACACATGATAGAGCCTGAAGTCGTGTTTGTGTTGTCAGGTAGCACATGAAATAGTGTTAGTACTTATCAGCACAAAGATCCTGAATTGGGAAATTGTGATTTCACAGTAGTAGTCTTTCCTGTCTTGTCTTGTTTGTCTTTGGTAAGGTAAGGCCAGAGCATTTATTATTTCCTTATTATATTTAGTGCTATGTCTGTGACTTTGTTCCAAACCCCAGTAGCATTTCCTATCCCAGACAGCAATTTTAGGCCTTAAAAATAGCACAACCATCCTGCCTTACATTTTATCTGTGTATATATATATTTTTTAATATGTAGTGTATAGAAATATCTTTATCTATCCCTCTCTCTCTCTCTCTCTCTCTCTATATATATATATATATATATATATATATATATATATATATATATATATAGTGGTGTGCGTTTTTTTTTTTTTTTAACCAAATGTAAATTCATGTCCCAGTCACATTTTATAGGTTAAACATTACTTACACTATCAGAAAAAAATTGATTTTTACATTATAATCCATATTCTATTAAAGCCAAGTATGAATCTCATCAAGTTAGTGGTTTTAAATATTCTGTATTTATTCCAAAATAACTCAAGGCAGTAAAAATTTAAATAATATATTTTGTTTGTGAGCTCATGTTCAGCTATTCTTTTTAATAGTTCACTTTTAGCTGTTTAGCTATTTTTTAAGTAATCCAAGCTTGGGTAAATATTGGAAATTTACTTTTAATATAAATTTCATAAGCTGATTATTCACTAAAAACTCCCACAGATCATGTTTTCATGCCAGTTCAAGTCTTATTTTGATGTAACAAAGTGGTTATCTAATGGTGTGTTCACACCAGCTGCAATTCACGCCAGGCGATGCGAATGATGCAAAATGCACGTTGCATTTGCTGGGACTTTTACAGCAGGTACAAAGCAGCAATCCTCTCTACCATGGTTGATCGAAGAATATCCCACGAGTAATCTAGAGCAAGTGGCACGATGCACATATTCACTTAGCGCACCATAATGGTGAATTTAATTATTTGCACAAGTAGATTACATACAAAGTCAAAGCAAAGACACAAATTCACTCCGGCAACACGAATGACGCAAAATGCACATCACGCTTGCTGCAAACATGCAATTTCCACCTCAATCACGTCTTCTGCAAAAGTTTAAAAACTTCAACTCAAGCGGAAAATTTGCATGATGCGTTCTCACGCAAGCCAGTCAGCGAAGAGCTTATTGACAAGCCTGATTGAATCAGAAAACGGAAGAGAGCATTATTGTAGCTCGAAATTTATGATATAGGTATCTGTAGCATAGAAAACAATTAAAATTAGTTGTAGTGGTAGTTGTATTTTATTAGCATGGCTACAGAGATGCTACTATCAATAAAATAATAATAATAATAATAAAAATGTCACACACACTTTAAAGAAGGTTTAATACTCTTCCGCCTGCTGTGAAGACACGTTGGTGTTTGGTTTTGTGAAAGTATTTGGGACTTCCACAACAGGTACACAGCAATCATGGTTATCTCCACCATGGTTGATTGCCCCTTATTGTTATTTGTGCGAAAACATCCTGTGAGTAATCTAGAGCGAGTGACACGATGGGCATATTAGCCTTGCATTTAGTGTGAACGCACCACAATAGTGTGTTCACAACAAAAGTGAATTTAATTATTCACGTGAGTAGATTACATACAAAGTCAATGCAAAGACACAAATAAAGGTGAATTCGCAACAGGCGATGCAAAATGTGCAATGTGTTTGCAGTGAACGTGTGATATTCGCCTCAATCACGTCTTCTGTGCAAGTTCAAAATTTCATCTCGTGCAGTATCTGTAGCATATAAAACAACTAAAATCAGACACAACAGCGTTTGGCTTTTCGGCATATTTGGGACTTCCACAACAGGTACAAAGCAGCGATTGTAGTTATTTCCACCATGGTTGATCGCGCTTTGTTGTTATTAGTGATGCGAAAAACATCCCGCGAGTAATCTAGAACCGAGTGACACAATGCACATATTTGCTTTGCATTTAGTGTGAACACACAATAAGTGTGTGAGTTGTTTACTTACTTAAGACTTACTTACTAATTAGTCTTCCTATTAATGGCCTTATATTGTTCATTCAGACTGATCAGTGAACGCGGAACACGCACGAACACAAGAGGTGGGATTTATCACATGAGCCATTCACAGTCTATCAAAACCAGTCATATCCAGTCATATCGCAATGGAGGCATTGCCTCCTCTCATGTGACTTTCCCCCATTCATTCTCAAATACCCCCCAGCCAAACCCACTGCACGCTTTAGGGGATCTGTTGAAACTCAATGGGCTCAGGGGAGGTGAGAGAGACGCGACTCCCGTTGTAACTTTAACTGCTGGTGTCGCTGTTAAACAATGTTTCTTTAGAAAAATGAATGATTTTATACATGCATCAGTTAATTTCAAATAATAGTGTGTTTGCACCATCAACATGAGTATTCCCGTGATTACCGTTTGCTAGGTAGCAATTCGGGATAAGACGATACAAATTTTATTCCGGTTTTGGTTCCTCTGCATTTACTACCAAAAATGAATATGCACAATACTGTGCTTGCATCTGTTTACAAATGCATTTAAAGAGATGTGAAGTTTGTGACGCCAAAGGCAGTGTCTGCTGAGACAATTTTCACGTCACTCGGGTTTGGAACAGAGCCTGTGTTTAGGTGATTATGTCCATGATGCTCACAGAGATTCTCTCTTCTTCCTCCAGAGGATGAACAGGTGTCCGCTGTTTGAAAGGGGACGACACTGGCTGCACTGCTGCATTGACTGATGGCCCATATCGGGCATTCACAGGTCAGACGGACAGATCATCCAGTCTACATCTTGCCGGCACTGCCTCTCTCCCTCCTCAATGATGGATTCATCTCCCTGCCCTGCCTTAATGCATCATGGGGGGTTTAATGCCCTGCATGCTAAAAAATACTGTGAAGAAAGGAGGCGAGCAAAAAACTAACTTATTTGGCACTTTGGAGAACGGAAAAATGAACTGAACTGAAACTCGAACACAGCGCTTTGACATTCACACACACGCACACACACAAAAAAATAAACTACTGTTAATGGTTATCTTCAGACAATTCCCTTTCCTTCTGCTTAAAGGTCACATGAACGTGTTTAGTAGTTCCTCTCAGCACTTTTTAACTGTTTTTAAGGTGTAAACTGATGCACACAATCAACATTTCAGTCAACGATTCTGGACATGCAGTTTGGATGGCGAAGAAGGCTTGACTACAATTCAACGCCACTCCTTTTCACATCAGTCCTGATGACAACACTCATATCTGTGTGGTTCAATATAACAGTATTATATTTGCAGGAGCACGACTTGAAGGACATCTCTTCTACTGGATGACTACAAATGGAGTTCACATTGACTCCTGACATACGTAGCACACCGATTTAATACAGAAGGCGCTTTGTGAGAGGAAACAATGCTAAGTGAAGCCTTAGTGAGTGGTTTTATTGGTTTTCGGCTTTAGTGAGCTCTACGAACGTATGACTAAAACATCAAGTTTGGTCAAAAACCTCATAACAAAAACAAAAGGCTGAATAAATTTACATCTGTTACTTCTGTTGGTACTTGAGGAGCCATTGAAATTGAATCAGTTCAGCGACAAGAAGCTTTTAGTAATGAAGAGGAAATGTACACACTCATCTCCGATATGATGCAGACGGTTTTATCAGTTCAGCGCCTCTCCAGCTTCAAAAGCTGATTGAAGCATTCGGTATGGCTGTGGCACAACATCAAGTTGGTTAAGGTGAGAACTGCAGGCTACTCAGGCAAATGGGGCCGTCTTATTCGGGTGCTACTTCCTTCCTCTCATTAAGTGAAACCATTAAGTTGATGTGTGAAAGATGGTGGCTTTTGTGTTACGTTTTTCTTTACGAGGGCTCAAATCATGCATGTTTCTCCTGGAGTGGGCCTTGATCTAACTACCACTGCTGCACAACAGCTTCCACAATCACTCACAGGAACTCAACTGAAACGTGCTTTTGAGACTCCGGTGGGCCCGGGAACACGCAGACCCACCCGAAGTCCGCCAGTCAGAGCAGAACTGAACCGGTGGGAGCACGTCACTTTTATTCTTTCATTTTAATCACTGAGTTAAGCTGATCACATTGATCAGTAGTTAGAAAAAATAGACTGAAGAAGAAAAAAGAAGTTTGCAGTGTTTTCCACTGTACTCTGTAACATCACTACTTCAATGTTTCTTTCTCTAGTTGCTTGTTTGTTTGTTCGTTTGTAGATTTTTGTTTGTTTGTTTTTGGCTCCCACGCATTTTTTTTTTTTGTTTTGTAATGGTTGCGGATACAGTTGTTATTAACAACACATTTGTAACAGTAACTATATCGACCATCTGCTTCCACCTTTTTTTTTTTTCTTTATTAAATATTCACGTTTTTGGCAAGCCAAGATGAGTCGCTTGTTTTGCAAAATAAGTTGCACAAATTGTACAAGCATAAATACAACAAGGTAAATAGTAGTAGGTAGCTGTTCTGCTACTCTGTTCGATATGTGATGTCAAGTGAGACGTGTACATTTAGCTGGTGAAGATTCTCTCTTTTTTGACTACTTTTACCTGTACGTCTTTTACAAAGACAATTGGTGGAGTATGTATTTGTTCTTATTTTTTGTCTTTCTTTTTGTTTTGTATTTTTAATACAATAATTGTAAATATTGGTTATATTTTTGTTGAATTGTAGAAATGTATGATGTTTATGCCTCAACATCCAGTTTATATGAAGCTGGGAATCAATAAATTCGACAAAAATGAATCAACTTATAGTTTTTAAACGCACTTATTATTATTATTATTATTATTATTATTATTATTATTATTATTATTAATTATTGCTTTTTTTGTTTTGTTGATTCTGCATTAAGGCTTTTGTTTTCAAACATTGTTTTAAATGACCTCTGGCACCATCTAGTGTTTGCACAAGATAAGACATGGAAGTAACTTGAAATGTGTATCTCATACTTTTCTAACTGACAAATGTATGTTGGGGTTAATAAAAGACATCCGTATCGATCTGTTGTTCAACACTTTTTGCTTTTTCAGTGTTTCTTCGGAGATTTTGTTGAGCCAAAAAGGATAAACCATATTATGTATACAGTGATTCCACGTTTCTCACGTTTGATCATGATGCATTGCAAAACCGAACTAGGTGAGTAAAGTTCGCAACGAACGTTGAAAGTTGGTTTGAAAAACCCTTGTCTGAAAGTTTGAATCAGGTATAAAAGTTGTAAGTTTGAAAGTTTAGATAGATGTTAAAAGTATGACTAGCAATTTAATACTTTACACAATGCTAACGTGATTTAGCATGTTAATAGCATGTTGTTAGTATGTTTTAACATGATTTGCATGGTGCTAGTATGATTTAGCGCATTGTTAGCATGTGGTTATAATTATGTTTCTTCCATGTTAGCATATTTCTAACATTAGTGTGTTGCTACCATGTTGTTAGCATGTTACTATGATTAGCAAGTTATCATTATCATGTTGGTATCTTGTTTTTAGCATGATTACCCTGGTGAAAAAACCAGCATATGCTGGTAGGTATGTTTTGATGCTGGTTTTTGCTGGTCATGTTGCTGGTCAAGGTCCAGCATAAACCAGCTAAGGACCAGCTTAAACCAGCATCAAAACGTACCTACCAGCATATGCTGGTTTTTTCACCAGGGTAGTATGTTGATGGCATGATTTAGCATAATGTGTTCTTAGAATGATTTAGCATATTTTAGCAAGAATTTTAAATAGCAGATCAGTAATTTGTCTTTTTTGTGCCAACTTAATCCCTATAGCACAGGGGTGCCCAAACTCGGTCCTGGAGGGCCAGTGTCCTGCAGAGGTTTGCTCCAACTTGCCTCGTAACACCTGCCTGATAGTTTCTATGTGCCTAGTAAGACCAGGATTAGCTGGTTCAGGTGTCTCTGATTGGGGTTTAGAGCTAAACTCTGCAGGACACCGACACTCCAGCACCGAGTTTGGGCACCCCTGTTGTAGCATATCACAGTATCACATTTTAAAAACACTAGTTTAAGCCAAAATTCAGACCTTCCTCCCAAGATGGCCAACCCACACATTGGTTAGTCCAGGTCAAGTCAGATTTATACACTTTGTGTGGGTTGAACTATAGGGGAAAGAGCGATCAATAATGCCTTATTAAGCCTTAGTTGCTGTTTTTTTTTTTTCACAGAAAAATAAAAAATCTAACTTTTATTTCACCATTTCATTAGGTAACAGAAGTGAAAATTTGAGGAATTAATGTATAGCCTTTATGAGCTCAAGGCAAAGACTATAGAATACCCCAAGACGTGCCACTAGTTTAGAATGGGAAAAAATGCAATGCTCAATATGGCCGCTCTATTGAAGGAAGCCCCGCCTTCTGAATAAAAGAGCCAATTGCTAATCGGTAAAGTTACTGCGTCACTGCAGGTGCCTTTAGAAAACCTGGCTGCTATCCACCTTTTTTTCCCCTGTGAGAACGGGTGCAGCCATTTGTAAATATTTTGGGTCAAGCATCCAGCTATTTTTAGCTGTACAAAACAGCTCATTTTGCTGCTTGACATTGCAAATTGGTGCATCTTACCATATTATTTGAATGTGTTATCTTAATTGTGAGCACACCGGTTTGTAGTACAAACTGTTTTACCATTTACTGCATGTCCATAACGCTGCTTTTCCCGTCTGGGTTTAGAGGTAGGATTATGATTTATAGTGTGTTTTTGAGACAGGAACCAATCAGATAGTGGCCTCCTCAGTCTTATGAACCAACCAAAAGCAGGGGAGTCATAAATTATCTGGTGTTGGACTGTCAGATTTCAGACAAGCATTTGTTTTGCAGAGATCTACAGTGTAGGCCTGCTTGGATGTGACTGACTTTACAGAGAGGGAGATTTTTCAGCCATTTAAAACTTCTCCCTCTGTTTCACAAAGGTATGAATTGAGAAAATGGATCATTTGGAGTGTTTTTTTTTTTTTTCTTTTTGTTATGTAATTTATAATGTGTTTATAGTTAGACTTGGAAGTTGGAAGTGTGGGACTAGCTGATCATATGAAAACAGGCCAAAAAAAAAACCTTCTAAACTTATAATTCAGCTAAGTAAATATGTATATTAATCACATTGATATATTTGCATTTCACTGAATGAAATAACAATTTAAGTTAAAATATTTCACCTGAAGAGTGAATGTTCAGTCTCTCTGGATGTAAATATGTAAATAATACCCGGTCCTGTTTGTGTAGTCTCACTTCAGAGTTACCACAAAGATATATCATAGATGTGTCACATAAAACAAAACAAGCAAATGTATGTTATTGAAAAATGTGTGATTTGAATGACATTCAAATGAATTAAAACATTTGAAGAAATGGTGAGCATTTTTCTCTTGTGGACTTTACAATGAAAAATTGTTGTTGTTGTTGTTTCCAAAAAACAGTACTACATGTGACAGGACAGGAATAATATAATTTAAATATAATTGAAATATCCATAAACAAAAAAAGTGACACTGGATATTTTTAAATATTTATTTTAAAAAAAAAATAATAATAATAAAAAATAAATTAAATTAAAATCTGATAACCACAGACAAACAAATTTGTGGAAACAAATAAAACAGTGCAAAAATTGTTATGCACAAGTCATTTTAAGGTGGTGGACTTATCTAAATAAAATGTGAATGTGAAAGTTAACTAAAATTAATAAACAAAGTTACGTAACTTAAAAGGAACAGAGGCAGGAGAGATTTCCAAATTGGTGCAGGTAAGGAACAGGATGAACAAAACCTGCCAGCAAATAACAAAACAAATCCACCAAAGTGCATAAATACTTTTGTTTTATTACAATGGTAAAGAATCCTGAGATGGTGAATGAGACATATGATAATCGTGTTCACAGTAGTCATTAGTATGAGATGAAACGTTCTTCTCTTCATCTTTCTCTCTCCCCCTCTCTCCTGGTCCTGACTGCTTCAGAGCTCTGAGAACAGCCATAAGGAGAAACAACTGGATGCAGAAGATGAGGAACTGCAATGAGAAGAACCACGTATGTGCTGTAGTATGAACAGAGACAAAAAACAGGAGCCAAGAATAACTGTCCAGGCCACAGCGAAGCAGATCACTTACAGGTTACAGGATGAACCACTACCAGATAACACTCAACACACAACAGACACTGAAACAGAGGACGACCAGTGATGGCTAGGCCTATTAAAAAACATTAATTTTGTGAGACTTGAAAACCAAAAAGTAGTGATGGGTTGTTCTTGAACGATTTGTTCATTTTGAATGAATCTTTAATGTGATTCAGGACGAACGAGTCATTTCGGGGAGAGATTCATTCATTCGTGTATGCGCAACATCCTATTAGGTTCTGTACTGGAATTAGTTCACCTGTTTCGAGTCGTTCGTTTATCTTATGGGGCTGACACGTGATGAACGAATGACTCGAACCCAAAGAATCGAGAGATGAACTAATCAATTATTTTTCCGGCTCACACTGCATTGGTTAAGCTCATAGACTAAAGACCCAGGTAAACAATGAATTAATCTTTTCTGTTTCTTACAGCATTATAGTTTTGTCTTGTTTGTAGTGTGATCAACGTTTGTGTAAGCAGTAGATGTGTTAGGGAAGTAACACGTAACGTTTTAATTATATTTTGCTAAAATGAACGAAATGACTCAAAAAAAGATTCGTTCATTTTGCTGAACGAGACTCAAAGGTCTGAGTTGGTAAAATGATCCGAACTTCCCATCACGAATGTCCACTAGCACAAAGGAATGAGTTGTAGATGCTTCAAGTGTGGTGAAGTTCATTGTAGAGTTGTTCATTTCCTCTCAAAATTTCACAACATTAACAACTAGCTGCATCAGTGATCTACTGGAAGAGAGAAGAGTACATGTTTTAAGCAAAAAAACAGAAACAAATTAATATCTAACTAATTTCCATTAGGCTACATTCCAGTTTCCAGTTGCACACAGCTCATATTTTAAATCCTCATTATTAGGAAATTTTACTTGACACAATTACAGTTGTAATTGCATGTTATTTTTTTTACCTGAATGATTTTTTTATTCAGTACTGACCTGAATGAGATATTTCACATAAAAGATGTTTACATATAGTCCACAAGAAAAAATAATAGTTGAATTTATGAAAGTGATGGTGTTTAAAAGTTTGCACTGCTGTTTTTTTTTTTTTTTTTGGTTAGCGATAGTTGTTCATGAGTCCCCTGTTTGTCCTGAACAGTTAAACTGCCCGCTGTTCTTCAGTAAAATCCTTCAGGTTGCACAAATTCTTTGGTTTTTCAGCATTTTTGTGTATTTGAAACCTTTCCAACAATGACTGTATGATTTTGAGGACAACTGAGGCTCTCATATTCAACTATTACAGAAGGTTTAAACACTCACTGATGCTTCATAAGGAAACCCCAATGCATCAAGAGCTGAAGGGTAAAAAAAAAATAATAATTTTAAGATCAGGGTAAATTTAACTTATTTTTCTTCTGGGAAACTGTAAAATGTATCTTCTAAATCTTCTGAAGGGCAGTACTAAAAAAAAATATATATATATATAGGCAAAATAAGAAAAACGTACAATTCTTTATTCTGTTCAAATGTTTACACCCCTTGCTCTTAATGTGGGCAGTTTAACTGATGAGGACAAACAAGGGACTCATGAACAACTATCACATGAACAACAACATCACAAAAAAAAAAAAAAAAAAAACTATGGAAAATTCAGCATATCAAGCGTATCTTAAACCTTTGAATGGGGTCATTTTTATAAATTAAATTATTATTTTCTCTTGTAAACTATAAGTAAGCATCTTTTATGTTAAATATCTTTTTCAGGTCAGTACTAAAAAAATAACACGCATGTTTGATCCCCCTTTTATTTTGGTAAAATAATTAACATTTTGCAGATTCTGCAAGGTGTATGTAAACTTATGACCTCAACTGTATTCAACACAATACAAATCATTACACAATACTTTTAACTAATTCTTTACATTTAATGTCACCAAATTCTTGAACGTGCCTATTTTAAAGACCTTTTTAAAATGATTTTAAATGACTTTAAAATTATATATAATTTTATTCACTGATATAAAACAAATACAGTGTATTTCTTAGCTAGCAGTCATAAACATTTCCTTTTTTTTTTTTTTTAGAAACTGCCTGGTGAAACAATGCAGTTTGGACTCATTTTAGCCAAACATAACACAAACTACATCTGACAATCACAGGGATTTTTTTGCATATTACTAAATGGAAAAAACAAACAAATAAACAAACAAAACAATCAAAAATGAGAGCTTGTCACCTGAAGAGTAAATGTCCACGTTCTCTAGCTGTAAATGATACTCTGTTTTTGTAGTCTCACTTTACACCTGTCACAAAGATGAAGGTGCACAGCTTCATATATAAAATGCCACATAAAACAAAACATATGCAAACATAAATGCAACATGCATGAAATTCAAAATGATTGACGGGGTGTTTATTCAAATGGATTTAAACATTTGAATACAAGTGAGAACCTGACGCTATATTAGTCTATCATCTGAATGTCTTAATCCTTTTTCATAAGATTCCCAAGACAAAACCTAAATAATAATAATAATAATAGTTTACATTACATACTTTACAATGTAAATACTAAATGCTATGACCAAATTTAAAAAAAAAAAAAACTTTGACATTGGACAATCAGTGAAGTGTTTCATTTAACACAACAACATCTAAACACAAAATTACGGACAAGTTATTTTCAAATATAAAGATTAGTTATTTGATTTTGTTATAAATACATTAGCACGTCTGATCAGGAACAGAAGCACATTCTTAAAAAATAAAAGTTCCAAAAGAGGGTTTCACAGTGATGCCATAGTAGAACCATTTTTGGTTCCCTAAAGAATCTTTGAGTGAACAGTTCTTAAATTTACCTTTTGTGCAGTTGAAAAGTTCTATAGATGTTAAAGGCTTTTCATGGAACCATGCCAATAAAGAACCTTATTTAAGAGTGCAGGATAGATTTCCAGTCCGGTGCAGATAAAAAATAGGGTGAACAAAACCAGCCAACATTATATATGCCAAACTACTGAGCAAAAATGTATCATTATACTGCTGAGTCAGAACAGAAACGGATCCTAAGATTACATTTGGGATGTTTATGATAGCTGTGTTCACAACAGTTATTAGAATGACTTGAAATGCTCTTTTCTTCATGTGGTTTTCCTCCTCTCTCTCTCTAATTTTCTCTCCTGGTCCTGACTGCTTCAAAGCTCTCAGAACAGCCAAACAGCAGAACAACTGAATGCAGAGGACAAGTACAAACTGCAGCAAGCAGAACAATAAAGCTGCATGTAACTTATCAGGGTGCAAGACTACAATAAACATGATAAACAAACATGGTCCGTGAGTGATTATCCAGGCCGCAGTGCAGCAGATCACTTTATATCTGAGAGGTTTGTACTTCAGAAAGGTTACAGGATGAACCACTGCTAGATAATGCTCAAGACTGATCAGACAATGAAACAGAGACCGACCAATGATGCCTAGCGCAAGCTGAAACATTCTCATTATGCTGAGACTTGAAAACCAAACTGACAGAACAACGATCAAACTGTTCAGACAGACACAAATTTCATAAACACAGAGATTGAGGTTGAAAATCTCTGATGCAACTCCACTTCCTGTTCCTGTGATGATGAGCCATAAAATATAGGAGTTTGTAGGAAGACCAACCAGGAAACTAAAGCTTCCCGAAATAACTGTCAGTGTATTATATAGTTCAGAGAAATAATTTGTTGTTGCTGCAGATGCGGTAAAGTTCACTGCAGAGTTATTCATTTGGTCCATGACTTCTCAAGTCAAAATTTATAATTAGCTGTAACGGTGATCTAATGGAAGAGAGAAGTGTAAATGTATTGAATTGAAAAAGCCAACTTTAAAATTGTACAAAACTCCACATTAGCAGGGTTAAAATACTAATAAATCAAACTTTTTTTAAAATGTCATTTAAACTATGATAAATCACAATAAATGCAATAAATCACAGAGTTTTTTAAATACTACTCAAACAAATCAATCAAAAAGGAGTCTGTCACCTGAATAGTGAATACCCAGTCTCTCTGGATGTAAATGATACCATGTGCCGTTTTGTAGTCTCACTTTATAGCTGTCACAAGCATATATGCAGTATGTCACAAAACAAAGCATATGCAAATTAAGTTTTTTTTTTTTTTTTTTTTTTTTTTACAGATCTTGGGGTATCTTTTGCTTCAGCTAAGGTCCGTGTTCATTACCCCATTTCCCCTCAGATAGACACTGGGCAAAACTAGGATTCATTCTCAAGAAAAACCCAAAAGTTTGTCTCATGTTTACCAAGATGATCCTTAAGAATTCTTGAAACACACTCTTAAAAATAAAGGTTCCAAAAGAGGGTTTTCACAAAAAAAACTTTTGATGAATAGTTCTTAAAAGAACCACTTTTTTCTTAGTGTGAAGAACAATAATCTAAATAACCTTTTTCACTGTAAAAAAAAAAAAAAAAAAAAAAAAAAAATTGTTTCATGGATGTTTAATGTTCTTCATGGAACCAAAGATGCCAATAAAGAACTACAAATTCTGCTTTGTATCAGAGAATTCCCCAGAATGTCCTCAAACTGAGGCTGAAGCACATTTGTGACCCTGGACCGCAAAACCAGTCATAAGTGTCAATTTTTCAAAATTGAGCTTTATACATCATCTGAAAGCTGAATAAATAAGCTTTCCATCGATGTATGGTTTGTTAGGATAGAACAATATTTGGCCGAGATGCAGCTATTTCAGTATGTGGAATCTGAGGGTGCAAAAAATCAAAATATTGAGAAAATCACCTTTAAAGGTTTCCAAATTAAGTTCTTTGCAAAGCATATTACTAATCAAAAATTAAGTTTTTATATATTTACAGTAGGAAATTTACAAAATATCTTCATGGAACATGATCTTTACTTAATTTCCTAATGATTTTTGGCATAAAAGAAAAATCTATAATTTTGACCCATACAATGTATTTTTGGCTATTGCTACAAATAAACCCCAGCGACTTAAGACTTGTTTTTCTGGTCCAGGGTCACATTTGGGTCTAAAACATACAGGCGAGTCTACAAGAACATTTAGTAAGTTTAGGAATGGTTTAATTAGTCATTCTCAGCCTAATTCTCATCCTGGCCCTTGTTACCATGCAGTCAAATGTGGCCAGAACTCACCTGTACATGTTGACGGTGTGACAGTTAAATCGGCCATGAAACCTCTAATGTCTGCTCATTTGTTTTTTTGAAAAGGCCAGAGTTTTGTCTTCCAGTCAATGAGATTCAGGACCAGACCCACAAACATAAAGAAAAAAAAAATAACTTCTTAAGTTAAATATCTACATAAGAACTAGAAACTAAAACACAATGGAATATGCTCCAAAAACACTGGCAATATTGTTGAAACATTTACATAAGTTTTAGTTGAGCTGATGCCTTTCTACCATCAAATTCAATGGTAATATCTACACTGCACACTCTTAAAAATAAAGGCCGTGGAAATACTATTTGTATTTTGCCGTGGAAATACTATTTGTTAAGGCAAGTTAAAATAATTTACCCGGCTGCCTTAAAATATTAAGTTCAGTCAACTCAAAAAAGTTTAGTCAACTTGAAATGTTAAGTTGTACCAAGTGACAACTTAGACATTTGAGTTCATTCAACTTACAAATTTAAGGCAGCTGGGTAACAAGCCCAGCTTTTAAGTTTAACAAACCAATTTTGTTTAGTCAACTCAAATATCTAATCTGTCACTTAGAACTTTAGCGTAACAAACTATTTTAAGTTGACACAATTTGCCTTTTTTTTTTTTTTTTTTTTTTTTTTTTTTTTTTTTTTGCTTTTTACAGTGTGATGCCACAAAAGAACCATTTCTGGTTCCCCATAGAACCTTTCAGTGAACAGTTTTTAAAAAAAACATTTTGTAGAACATATAAGAACTCTTTTTCCACTGTAAAGAACCTTTACTGCATTTGAAAGGTTCCATGGATGTTCAATGTTCTTCATGGAGCAATGGCAATAAAGAACCTTAATTTTTAAGAGTTTACTGTTTTGTGCGTACTGTCAAACTGTGCACTAGGCTCGATTATTAAATAAATGTGTATGTCTAAATACTAAATAGTTTTGGCATTACAAGTAGCATGGGATATGTAATCCGATTACTTTTTTCCCCAATAACTAGAAATGCGTTACTTCTAAATTGACAAGAAAATATCGGAGTTACTCTTTCAAATAAAACTTTTTCCCCCATTTTTTGACTGGCAGCTCTTCTGTCCCATGTTGAGAGAAATTGGGAGTGACGTAGAGGCACCTCCGTCAGCCTGAGGCTTATTCATTTCACTTTTGGTGTGAAAGGGCCTTCACAGTTGCCAAAAATATACATTTTGTTATTATTAAACAAATGAGCAAAGTCAGCTCAGATCACAAAATGTAAATGTAATGCATTACTTTTCATAAAAAGTAACTAATGGAATTAGTATTTCATGAAGCACTTTTAAAACTCACTTTCCCCAACACTGATATTAAATATAACACTGAACATAATTTTTTACAGTATAAGGTTTTAGGAATATACAACATTTGAAAAAGAAAAGTCAAAGATAAAATACCCATTTCATAAGCACTATAAAAGGTTAATTAAGGGAAATGGTTGCAACAGAAAAAACCTCAACAGGGTGATGAGCGCCCAACCCTTAATCTGGAAAATGGTGAAACTGGGTGAAGCAGGAAGTATTTATTAAAATCAAACAAACCACAAACAAGTGTAACAACCACATTTGACAAACACACATAAAAGGCTTATAGTGTATGCAAATGGCATAGTCAATGATTTAAATCACAAGTTGGTTTAAAGTGGCAAACCTCTCCAAAGAAATAAAGACCACTTTACATACACTAATATGTTTTGGGATCAAAAATGGTGAATTACAAAGAGACATAAATTACTTTTAAAAAAACAACAACAATAAATTAGCAGGTATTATAAGGAACGGGTTAATTTTCCTGTTCTACGTAGGAAAAGCACAGGTTGCACAAATCCATCCACCAAATAACCAGATAAACCACAGAGTTGAAATATTCCTATGCGTTAAAACAAATGCTGAGAGTTTATATGGGACTATAAGGAAAACAAGGGCCATAGTGGTTATTAGAATGTGAATAAATGCTCTTTTCATCTGGTTTTCCTTCTGTTGTTCTCCTGGTCCTGGCTGCTTCAGAGCTCTGAGAATACCCACAAGGCAAAACAACTGAACAAAAGGGAAAAGCAGAAAATGCATTGTGAACAACAGTGGTGGATGCTTCATATACAGTGAGGTTCACTGCAGAGTTACTTGTATCTTCCTTGTCTACCTTCTAACTACAAAACAAAAATAAATAAATATTTCACTTGTGATCTAAAGAGAGAAGTGCAAATACCAAGGTTAGTGTTAGTAGTCAGACTACATGTACATCAGTTAAATCAAAACCCATTGTGAAGGTAAAAAAAATGCAGACTAAAAAAGAATTGCAATCGCATTTCAATGGAAAATCCCTCAAAATTAATATAAAATTAATTTCAGTAAGTACAAAACATTACCTCAGGTAAATCACCTTTAATGATAAAAGCAGAACTCAGACCTTTTTATAAAATAAATCCCTCTACCCTTCTCATAACTCCTATAGTAAGGCTTACAATAACAACAATCAAATTATTCAATATCACACAGGACAGCAGAAGAAAATGATCTGAAATGAAAACAGGAGTTTGTCACCTAAAAAGTGAATGCTCAGTCTCAATGATCAGATTTCACAAGTCATGATTTTATGTTCTCACCATCACACAGTACATCAGCTATGCAAACAGTAAGTGGAAATTATACATTTTATGATAATCAATTTTGTGGTACCATCTAATGGTAACTTCAGAAGCCAAAAGGAATGCATTCAAGCCACAGATGCAAAAATACATCTTTCATCATGCACGGCTTATTTCACGTACAGGCCATTACCTTCATGCAAACAAGTACATACAAGAAAATACATTCAAATCAAACATGCAACAATACACATGCACAAAAAGTGTGGCGAAACACAAACGGAACAGTCGCCATGTCACTTTACAGGGAAAATTGAATAACGTTTAGAAACTTATTGGTAAATAAAATAACATGATATATAATGATGGTTAATAGGTTTTAAAATAGGCAGAAATGTCTATGGTGTGTTCCATTTGTAAAAGAAAATCTAATCTAAAATTCCAATTTCCCAGTAGGAACTTTTAACTGGGCTGGCCCCTCAAGTCAGAATTCCAATTTGGAAACTCTGAGGAACTCCAACAGCCCTGACTCCCGAATCCAATACGGCTGCTCATTGCATCAACAGAAGTGAAATAGTAATAATAAACACTTTATACGCATTCCTGTTTGTCTGTGTCTAATGATAAAGCTAAATAACCAATGATACCTCCAGTGATAAAGCTAAATTACATTTACAATTAGTAACACTAAACAATTCCACTTCCAGAATGTGTAGGAAGACCAGATATGAAGTTGAATGTCAACATCTTAATTTTGACTATGCCTTTTTTGTCAAAAGATATTGAGAGGTTGGCAGATGAATGATCTAGGCAAAATTACACACAGTTCTGTCACTGGGGTGGTACCCTAAGGTACAAAAGTGAAAAGGTACAAATAATTACTTTTAAAGTACTAAAATGTACCTTTAAGGTACTAATATGTACCATTTAGGGGTAGGTAAGGTACAAAGATACAGCATAAAACAACATTTAGATGTTTAATTCAGCTCAGAGGGACAAAGTTACAAATGCATAAATAACATTTTGTTATTTTTAACAAAACATTGAATACTAAAACTGATATTTACATGTATTTTTAAAATGAAGATACTTTAAATGTGAAGTCAAAACCGCCAGTGGGTGGCAGCAAGTCACTGTTAAGTAAGTGAGTCATTGCGATTGAACTGAATCATTTAATGGGTGATTCATTCAAGAACGAAACACTGTCATGTTGCTCAAAGACGCAAAACAGTGCTGTGGCTGTGTTTGGAATGGTTATTTATTATCGAAAATAAAGCAAAAACAGGCAATATCCTGTCTAAAATGCAAGTCTCTTAAAGGGGTCATCCGATGCCCATTTTCCACAAGTTGATATGATTCTTTAGGGTCCTAATGAAAAGTCTGTAATATATTTGGGTTAAAATTTCTCAATTGTTGTGTAAAACAACACCATTTTTACCTCAAATCATCTCATTTTGGTCGAGGCTGCTTTAATTGCAAATGTGCTCTGCTCGCCCCACCCTCTCTTCTCTCTGTGGAAAGACGAGCCTGTTTACTTTAGCCGCATTTAGTTGCGTTTAGCCACTAAACTTGCTAACTAGCACTTTATTAGGAAAGGCGATCGCAAAGATTCATAAAAAACCACTTCTGCTGTAAGTGAAGCTGGATCATGAATGATTCGCGTGAACATAGATGCATTTATGTAGATCGGGAGGCGCATTCCATTCACAAACAAATGTAATCTACTGCATCTTCAGCGGCTCAGATGTCGGGAGTAAATGTTCATTATTACATCCAGCAACACAACAATTCAGTCACTCAATCAGAGATATTCTCATCTAACTTACATCCCTGCTCCGGCATTGAAACAAAAGAGGGCGGACTGTTACAGGTGATCTGAGGTAAAACGCTCATGTCAATCAACTATCGTGGGAACGGCCTCTGTCGGTGTGATGCCACAACAACAGGCATCTGAGAATGGCTCGATTTGAAAAAGGGGATATTATTTTTACAGATTAATTAAAAACCACTGCATGGATTTTTATCATAGGGTAGATTTGTACATACACTGCCAACACACATTAATGTTCAAACAACAGGTAAAAGTGAACTTAGCATCCGATGACCCCTATAATATTAACTTTTTTATTGATGAACTGTTGCATAAAATCAGTATCACATTTGTAATCATGCTGAGGCACTCTTCGTTTGATATTCACTAATTTTCTTACTTTCTGTGTCACAGAGAAGAGAATGAGACGATCAACATAAATGGGACTTAGTCTTTCACAAAATATAGGTAACTTAGGGACATCATAACTAACCACCAATAATTTACGGTCTTAAATATTGTTGCATTCATGCCATGCCGTAATTCCAAAATGAAAACATGTGACATTCTGTCGAGTCTGACAACATGGAAAGCTATGAGTAAAATGTCATGTGTTGTCATCTCTGAATTACGGTAATTACGGCATGGCGTGAAGGCAGCGTTAGTCCAGCGTTTATCGGGTTGTGCGTCAGTAATGATGGTTAGTGGGGAAACAGTGTTCCGTGTGTTGTTACAGTAAATGGACTAAACGAAAAATAATTTGCCTCAATGTTTTTTTGTATTCGAATTACTCGAGGAATTGTTTCAGCTCTAAGCATAACAGAAGAAAACGATCTAAATTGAAAAGAAGAGTTTGTCACCTGAAGAGTGAATGTTCCGTCTCAATGCTTGGACTGTAAAGCTGTCAGAAGTACTTGTGTATGATTACATATAGCCCTCCATTTGTATTTTCATGGATTAAAGTATTTACATACATCACTTTTTTTTTTCTACAACAGGTGTGAACATACACATTTGAGTAAAAAAAATAAGGAACATAATATATAATGTTGAAAAAAAATAGACTATTACAGTAAATAAAGAATAATGAAAATTATTAATTCATTATACATTTTAATCCACAAACTTAATCTACATTTGAGGAATTCATTTGTAAAACAGATTTCTAAAATGTTTTGTTTGTTTTTTTTTTTCTCTTCCTGTATTCCAAGTAATATCAATCAAACTGCAGGAGTTGTTTTGATTAAATAATATTAACTCTATAATAATATTAAAAATATACAGCATTGTTATTTTGTACTAATATTCTTCAGTTTCTTCTATGGTATTTAATTCTATCAAGGATGGATCATCTTCTTTACCCTGACTGGTAGTCATTGCATCGCTTAGCTCCTTATTTGCAAACATATTCTTATTATTTTTGTACTCAACAATCTGGCGGGAAGCTGTCTTTGACACCATCCAACACCCATCAAGCGATGCCTCACTATCAATTCGCACTGTCAGAGCAAGAATTTAAAGCAGCGTCTCGCTATGGTAAGAGTGCTTCAGGTGAAAGATGGGTCACTTAATCGCTCGTTCGCAGCGTTGAATCTGACATCTTTCTTCTTTTCTTCATAATCTTCCATTCATAAAAATAAGCACGTGCGAAAAGTTTGGCGTTTTGCTGCGTTCCGAAGTTCAAGTTTGGTGAACTCTGACCTGCCCATCACGTGAAACCGTGTGTGACCTCGTAGCTGAATTAAAAGAACATAAATTTAAAACTGCAGTGAAACTGCAGGAAGGATAAGTAGATTGTATATTTTGACGTTTTATATTTATATCTTGTGGCAAATAAAATTTACAGCAGTCATAAATTTGTTAATAGATAATCTGGTGAACAATCGCATCAGATTCGGCGATTCTGAAATAGAAACTAAGGTGATATTAAACTTTCTAATAAAGGCGGACTTGCTCATTACATGATTTTGGTAATCTTATAAAGATTACAAATTATTGGTATGATCGCCCGTGAACGCAAAGCACAAGTTAACACGTTTACAAAGTGATATACAGTGCTTGAAGTGGGCCAATACACACCGATACGCAGAACAGGTGTTATGGTTTAACTGGTGACCGTGTTATCTGGTGACCAACTTCCTGGTTCAGGTCCTCCGCACCAGATGAAACGGCCATGGCAGATTTGCAGATTCTGAAAGCACAAACTGACGTGATATTAAGCTGTCTAATAAACACACACTCGCTCATTACATGATTTTGGTATTCTTGTAAAGATTACAAATTATTGGTATGATGTAAAAATTATTGGCTGAAGTACAGAAACCAAATAAAACAGTTTGGCATGGGTTTCGAACGCGCAAAAAACAGTCGCATTATTAGACAACAGTATCGAACACATTGAGCTATCGAACCGCTGATTCCGTTTAGGATTTCGGGATTCAAGAAGGATTTGACTGTCTGCGTCACATTATGCAACTGGCTGAATCAAGAAAATGTGCTTGTGTTAACTTGTGACCTGTGTTTACTTATGAAAACTAATATTAAAGTAAAAGTATATTACATTTTATGGTTTATGATGTTAAAGTACCTTTCATGGAGTCTCAGACAACTTTAAATTTGTGGCTGCTGTGGTTTAATTACAAACGCTATCGTTAAACTATATTTACTGTAGTAAAAACATGGTACATTTTCTTCAGAGACTAGCTGATGTCTCCTTTAATTAATATAAAAACTTGACGTTATTTCCACGTTGTTTTGCCGTTTTTCTCGTAGAAATGTGATTTGGAGATTTGTGATTTTGACTTGTGATTTAATTTCTTGATTGTAGTGAATGACATGTAACGTTAAATTCTAGTTGAAACGCTGCTTAGAAATGTTACTTAATAAACGTGTTAACTTGTTATTTGTGTTCAGGTGGTATTTTATTCGATTATAACAGTATATAAAATATAATAGCCTTTTCTGTAGTCGAGAAGCTGCAAATTAGTGCTGCACTTTGTAAAGTGTTACATTGTGGCTTGTGTTCACTAGCAGAATAATTCTGAAAGTATGACAAATAAACCTTGTTTTCTGCTTGTGAATATATTTGCAGTCGACATGTAGGCTAAATGATCACACAGTTTGATCATACGATAATGAAATAACTAAAAAAACACGCACATACAGTATCAGCTTGACATAGGGTTGGAACCTTTATGGACCATTTCGTCAGATGTAAACATACTGGTCCCGATACACTTCCTGTTTCTTTTTTTTTTAACTTTACACAAACATCACAAAAAAATACAACCAGCATAACATTTGACTGGATGAAAATGTTACATTAGCACCTTTAAGATGTATTTGTATATGTGAAATAAAATAAAAAATAAAAAACAAAAAAATAGGAAGTGCTTCTGGACCAGTGTTGTTTACATCTAGCGAAATGGTCTATAAAACAGAACGTATTATACGACAAGTGCAATCACGGCGAGCTAATCACCACACAGATATATGGCGATCTTTGTAAACAGTTAAGCTACTTTTTTTGCTGTGACTTAAGGTAACGTTAGCGTTAGTTGAATGTGTCTGTGTTTACTTGTGACCTCTGCGTTTGCTATAGCCAAAATCTAATTTTACTGTTGCAATAAATTAACGTTATTTACAGTCAAATCGCTGCTTACAAATATTACATTGTAAACGTGTTAACTTGTCACTAGATATCACATTTGATAATAACAATATAAAAAATCCAAACATTATTTTCCCATAGCCTACTACAGTGATCCAGCGGTTCACGCTCTTACATATTATAGCATGTTTTACACTTAAGGGCCCAAATATATTTAATAACCCCATGAAAAAGTTTTTTTAAAGGACACCAATCTAATAATTGAGTAATTCTAAAGCGACACAGAGGTTGTGGGTCATTTCATTCACTACAATGAAATAGAAATCAAGTTTCCAAAGTATTTCTACGAGAAAAACGGCAAAACAGCGAGGAAATAAGTTTTTATATTAATTAAAGGAGACATCAGCTAGTCTCTGAAGAAAATGTACCATGTTTTTACTATAGTAAATATAGTTTAACGATAGCGTTTGTAATTAAACCACAGTAGCCACAAATTTACAGTTGTCTGAGACTCCATGAAAGGTACTTTAACATCATAAACCATAAAATGTAATATACTTTTGCTTTAATATTAGTTTTCAGTAAACACAGGTCACAAGTTAACACGGGCATATTTCTTGATTCAGACAGTTGCATAATGTGACACCGAGAGTCAAATCCTACTCGAATCCCGAAATCCAAAGTTGAATCAGTGTAGTTCGATAGCTCATAATGCGACTGCTTTTTGTGCGTGTTCGAAACCCATGCCAAACAAGTTTTTTTTTTTTTTTTTTTATTTCCGCCGCTACGGGCCATCATACCAATAATTTGTAAGAAATAATAATAATAATAATAATAATAAAAAAAAAACAAAAACAAAAAAACAACATTTTACATTTTAGTTTGTTCTAATGTTAAATAACAAAACAAAAACAATACTGTCAAAAAGTCAAAAATCATTTACAGGACAGACACCAGCAATTTCCATCTTTGCCTTTAGGAGATGTATCTCCATCTGCACTTTTTCTGCTGCAGTTGGGCAAGCAAGATTTGTTCTTTACCCAGTTCAATTTCTACTTCTGCTCTCTCGGTTTCCCGCTTAAGAAGTAACTCATAGCTGTCACCATCGTTGTTTGTAGCTGAGGTACGTTTGCGTTTTCTAGGAACATCTTGGACTGTCTTCACTACATCCACTGGGGATCTATCTTCCTCCTCAGTCACTGTGGTTAAGTCTAGGACAAACATTTCCTCTGCAGGAGAATTTTGCTTGCATTCTTCTGAAGTCCTAGTCTCTGTAATTGTGGCCTCTCCACCTGCTTCTGTGCCTTCAATGCCATGCAGAGCCTCTGATTTTTCTCCTCCGATGATATCAAGTACCATATCAGTGAAATCACCCCTTTTATATGGCTTGTTACCTGTTTCTTGGCTTCAGTAAGGTCTTTTGTCGCCTTGGCCCTAAGGTTCTTCCATCGCAACATAACTTGTTTTATGGTCCTCCTTTGGCCAGACCCCATGGAATTGACATTAATGGTTATGTCCTCCCAAATATTGTGTTTTACTTTTTTAGTCACTTCTCCACCCTTTGCAGAACTGAAACCTCCTACTATTGAGGCAAAATTGGCTCGAACACCCTCCAGCAGTGCACAGGTTTCTGCCACAGTGAAATTAGGCCCTTTTGAGTCCATGGTTCCAACTCTTTGGTGTAGCAACACTGATCTTAAAAGCCTTGAGCATGATTGCTTTGGCTTGTGCTCAATTAGGCTTACACTAATCAGCTCATTGCTTGTTAATGGGTGACACCATTTAAAGACATCATGTCTTTGCACTCATTTCTCTTGCCTACAGATGCATCCACATGCTTTATCCGTGGAGGAACAGTGCTTAATCGCTCTGCGCTTTTACGCATGTGGGACTTTCTACCAAGTAATTGGTGACAACATGGGAGTAAGAAAAACAACCGTGAGTAATGTGGTGAAGGCTATGTCAGTAGCACTGGGCAGTCTGATCAATCAATTTGTTTACTTTCCCAAGGATGACCAGACAGCTCAGACTAAGCACAAGTTTTTTCAAATGGGGAACATGCCTAGCACTATTGGTGCTATTGATTGTACTCGTGCATATCCAAGCACCTTATGAAAGGGAATGGGAGTATGTCAATCGAAAGGGGAGGCACAGCATCAACATCCAACTTGTGGGCAACGCTGACCTAGTAATAACAAACTGTGTTGTGAAATGGCCAGGGTCTGTTCATGATGCACGTATTCTAAGAGAAAGTGCACTATACAGAGCACTACAATCCCACCGACCAAATGGCATAATATTGGGAGACAGTGCGTATCCCCTCCTACCATGGCTAATGACCCCTTTTCCAGTTGCAAACACACCTGAGGAGTCTCGCTTCAACTCTTCACAGTTCAAAACAAGATGTACCATTGAATGCTTAAATGGAGTCCTGAAGAGAAGGTTTGCATGTCTTAACTACTTGCGAGTGCAACCCAAGGTGGCATGCAACATAATCCTTGCATGCATTGTTTTGCATAACATTGCAACCAGGCGTCATGTCCCTCTTGATGACAATTTTGATGAACCTGAGCCTGATGTAGAACCAGAACAGCCACCAATGTTCTTACATAATGAAGGACACACTGGACATGCAATTGTGAGAAATTACTTTTGCTATTAAATGACTAAATGAGTATATCTGTTGTGGTCATTGTCATTTATATACTGTGGAATCAGTGGCGGTTCTAGGATTTTTCTGTAACAGGGGCCATTAAGGGGCCACATGTTACATTCAGGGGCCAAGTACAGGGTACATTCAAGCACACAAAATAATTTATTCAGTACGGTGCAAATACATTTCGGCAGTCATTCCTTTTTCAAACGCTCTAATAAAAAATTATGAGCCAGTAAAGTTCTTAATGATTTTTTTCATTTATTTATACTGTGTCCTTTAGGACACAATGCATAAATCACACACACACACACACACACACTAAAGTACATCACAGCGATTAATTAATCAAATACAATACAATTTACAGTGTGGATATATTTATACCTCCCAGCTTAAACATCTCATACAGTACACTCTAATAAGGTAAAGTGCAGCAGAGCACAGCAAATTCAGAACAAACAAAAGAGGTATTTTAACATGTACGTATGTTACCATAATGTTTCCAAATACAATACAATTTACAGTGTGGATATATTTACCTAAACATTTGTTTCTTATTTCTCATCCTTTTCACATATTGTCAGAAAAACAGATTGCAATTTAAGCCCTTTTTTGATGAGATAAACAATTTCGTACGTGCAAAGCAGCATTAACATACTGTAGGAGCAACAACTTGCACCTCCCAGCTTAAACGTCTCTCTCTCTTTATCTTTCTCTCACTCAATTTCTTTCACTTGCTCATTCACACATACACCCCCATACACACATACACCTCAAAAAAGAAGAATTCTCCGATTGCTATGCTTGGAGCTGAAACGCCTGACAAATTCATCCAAATCTAATGACCTGGCCCGTCGGGATTCAACGCTTAGGACACCCAAGTGACTCAAACGGGCATCACCCATGGTTGTCCTCAAGTGGTTTTTAATAAGTCTCAAGCCTTTTGGCTCAAGCCAAAGCTGCAAAGATAATATAAAGCCAAGACCTCTGCTTCTTCTCCCAAGTTGCATCGACACATTACTGCCGCCAATTGTTTAGGGGTGGAATTGCATCTGTAATCGTTGTGAAGAATTCTCCGGTTGCTCTTCTCGTCGACGATTGATGGAAGGGGGGGCCAATCAGGGGCCAATCAGATTTCAGAAGGGGCCAGGGCCCCTATGACCCCGCCTCTAGAACCGCCCCTGTGTGGAATTATAGAGCTATGAGCAACAGTGACATTTATTTGACATCTGATAGCTTTGATATTATTTTGTTGTTGTTGTTTACCATATCTCAATATCATTATATGTGACATGCTTCATATAGGCTTCAAATATGAAGGAATTTATATATCATCAGTAACCATTAAGTTTGTGATCATTCACTTAAAAAAAAAAAAAAAAAAATGGTTTATTTGGGTCAAAAAATCACAACTGAATCCACCCTTCTGATGGGATCAGGATAATCCTGTTTTTTTGGATCAATAGATCCCAATCTGAGTTCAAAGTTTTGAATAACCCAAAGGGCAGGTTTGATCCAAATCAAATGTAAGATTGGATTACGTGGTCTGATCTTAATTCAGAATCCCTCTTTTACTTTAGAAAAACCCATTTCCAAGATTTGATCCAATCCGTGATCCAAAATCCCACTGGATTACTTTTGAAAAACTGGGCCCAGATAACACGGTCACCAGTTAAACCGTAACACCGGTACTCGGAGTCAAAGCATCATTAGAAATGACACTACATCACACTACCAGGAGGGGTTGCCTGTCATATCGAGCTATCACGTGAATAAATGCAAGAGGAGTCGTTCTATGTTAGGATTAGGCGTGGGGTAGATGCATATAATAACCACGCAAAAACTGTATTATATGCACGCCAAGCACATGCATATCATGCATGCCAAAGTCAATTTCAGGGTATGAATAGCACGCCAAATAGAAAGAGAAAATCGTGCTATTGATGCGCAGTTTTATGAGACCGAATCAGTATATTAAACAGGTTTTTGCGATCATATAATTTTACCACGGTAAACTCCAGTTAAAAGTGAAAGCATTCAAACAGTAAGTTAAAAACATCGCTAATGATGCAGAATAGTGACTTGCGTCCAGATGCCGGTAAATTATTCTTTTCAGCGTGTATTTGGCTTAAAAGCATGAGTGTTTTATAATGAATGCTGGCTAAAGGTGTTTTATGCAGTGGTCAGATAGTGATTCTGAATGGATGCAGTAAGGAAGGACTTATGCTTATTTGTATTAATAACGTTTATTTAATTATTGATTGATTGTGGCACTATACAGACATTGTGAAAAACAAACATTGCACAAAATGGTCTGAGATGCCAAATCACTGCTTAGTGTTTTATCAGCAACTCAATGTTGTTTGGCAAGTATAGAAATGAACTTCATGTGGAAATGAAGAACAATCTGGCAAGGTCACACATTTATGTGATCAGTGACCTGAAAATAGTGTATAATATTTCAATTCAAATTCTTTCTTCTTCTTATTTTTTTTAACAAATTGGTTGAACTGTTTGAACTGTTATATGATAATATTTAAAGAAAATTAACTGTAATCATTTTGTTTCATTCCATTTCAAAACTGTCTGAATTGTCATGCAACATTACGCAACATAAGACTGCAATCTTGGGTGTAGGTTGTGTTGTTGTGTGACCCTGATGATCCACTGATAAATGATGCAGTTTAAAAGGATTTTGTAATATGATTGATAGTAGTTCCTTCTTTTTTTACTTTTCTTCTTAAAAAACAAAACAAAAAAAACATAAATTCATCTGCCACATCTCCACTGAGAGACAGATGACAGTAACAGCAAGCTCTCTGTTAGTATCACTAAAATAATACATTTACAATTTACAATAGCATCAACATAATATTTATATTTTTAGATGTGTTTCATTGTTTTTTCAGATGTGCAGCATTCCTGGCTGAGAAACAATGGGACTCTGGACTGTCTGTGTGTCTCTCTGTCTGCTCTTTGCTCTGAATGCTTCAGGTGAGATACATCATGATAATACTGCAACATTTGCTGAACATCCCTAAATACCACCACTGAATTTTCACTGACCTTCAGCGTTGTATTGTCTGACATTTTACATCAGAACAACTGGTATAAAATGCCTGTGTTGTTCAGTTTAGTTTTTCTCAGAGCTTCTCAGAGTCCATTTCTCTTGGCAGAGAAACAGTGATGTTTTACTCAATCCCATTGGACAACTGATGCTGAAAAGACATCAAATTACCACTAGAAGAAATTGCCATCTAAACTGAATGTAAAATGATGTTACAGCAACTTGATCAAGTCTTAACTAATATTTGACATCAAATTGATATCAAGGTGCCCGATGGGAAATCAATAACACGGCTGTGAGTAACTGAGGTACAAGACTGCTAACATTAAGTACAAGTTATATTGCTTAACTAAATCAAATATATTGCCCTGCAAATCAAAGCATACATCATCAAAAAAAAAAAAAGTAGTAGTAAACATTGTTAAAGTAGAAAGGTTGTATTGTTGTATTGTTATGTTCTTTGTGCTTCAGTGTTGTATAAATAGAAATGGGTGGCAATGTAATAAAGAAATGGTCTATGTTCATTTTTGTCTTTAAAAATGATAATAGATATATAATGCAATGAATAAAGAATCATTTCTGCATGAAGGTGTACTCCTCAGTGCTGTGTACAGATTTACACATTTTCTGAGGAGAGGAGAACATTAGAAATACTGTTAACCAATTGAAACTTTTGCAATTGAATCTTTCAGATGGAGGAATCCACAAGATAAGGTGGCATCTCATATCTCTGCATTACTCCAAGATGCTGGGATGTAAAAATGCATCTGAACATCTGAATGCAGACCATCCAAACCCACAGGCCACTATTAGCAGATTTTGCTTTTATTACTGTTGTTTCAAACCTTTTGTATGTTTCATCACACAGAAATGTATTTATTTATTTATTTTAACCTTTATTTTACCAGGACAGTCTCTCTGAGATTAAAAATCTCTTTCACAGAAGTGTCCTGGCCAAAATGGACAGCAATAAATAATCTATAAACAATCATTGAGTCATCTTCCAAAAACAGTTTTAAAGGGGACATCGGATGCCCATTTTGATATGATTCTTCAAAGTAAAAAAAAAAAGTGAAAGTGAAAGTACGACGTATTGTCCCATACTCGAAACTGGTTCTCTGCATTTAACCCATCACAAGTACACACACACAGCAGTGAGAAGTGACCACACACACACACACACACACACTGTGAACACACACCCGGAGCAGTAAGCACGACGTATTGCACACCGCAATATGCGCGCCACTGACGTCACCGTCTGTGATTCCAGGTCAGAGAGCAACTGTCCATCAAAAGCTCATTAGCCAATCAGAGTAGATCGCTGTTAAGCCCGCCCCCACGAGAGGTTTGTGCCAAAACAGCAAACGAAAATTTGCGAAGCATAAGCAAAAGCTGTGGCAACGCATTCAGAATCCATGATTCGCAAAAACGATTCTTTGAAAATCATTAACAAAGAATGAAGCATATTTGAAGAGCATGTTAAATTCGTACGACTGAGTTCATTTTTTAATTTTCATTGTGTTTTTCTTCTTTTGCAGTGGCATATTTTTGATTGTTTCTTGGAAAGTTACGTTCAGTTTTACAAAGTTACGTTCATTCTTATTGGCACAAAAATAATCCCATACGCTTTCCGCATTCGGTGTGAAAGCCGCTTCGTGCGCCATCCTTTATCATTACTCCAACTAATGAGACAGACAGACAGTCAAGCTGCATCAATCACAAATTGTCAGACTACAGTGGGTCCACAGCTGAACAACAGAACTACAGAAGCGTGATTTAGCCGGTTAGCATGACATGTGCAGGGTTGTTACACAACATAACATACACAACTACTTATTTTGAACGATCGCTAGAAAATACGATCTTTGTAGATTCATCATCTTTTGGAAGTGAATATAAAACAATTTTACTCACAGCGTAGGATATAGCGTCTTCCGTATAATGTACGTGTAAATTTCCATGTGACGTAAACCACATGGAAATTTATGGGCGGGCAAGTTGTTCGCGACGTAGAACGTGGGTGGACATTATGCAAATATGTTACTTTGTGACGTGTGGCCCTAACAGAAAAAGATTCGAAATCCTATAAACTCGTTTAGGCAAATGTGAGCCGACTCTTTTTTTTTTTAGACAATAACTTTATGTATCGTGCACTGTCGGCTTCACAACTTCGCAGGTAGTTTATGTTCACATACAGCTACATGAAACACTATGTGAAAGATCATATTTAAAAAAGGCATAAAAGGGGCACTTTAATAAAAGGTCTAACAGCTGAAAATGCATGTTAGAGCAAAAACCAAGCCCTGAGGTTACAAAACTTCAGAGTTTAGAGAGAGTATTTGGCTCAGTGCCCCAAAATAGTGAGATATCCCGAATGAAAACCTGGTCCGGAGCATTCAGAACCTCAAACTGGGCAGAAGGTTCACACTGACTTGAACCCAATAAAAAATTTCTGGAGAAACCTGAAAATGTCTGCCAGACCCCATCCAGGCTGAGGTAATTTGATAATTGCCAAATGTTGATGTGCAAATCTTACCCAAAAAGATTTGAGGCTGTAAAGGTGCTTCAGCTAAGTACTGAGATAAGGGTATGAATACTTATGCAATGTACTTTTTCAGGTTTTTTCATTTTTGATAAACTGATGAAGTTGTGACAATTTTGTTTTGGCTTTGCCATTATGGTGCATGGAGTGTAGATTGATGTGGAAATAAGTAATTTAAAACAGTTTAATATTAGGCAGAAACTTAACAAAATTTGTGAAAAATGGTAATGAATACTTTCGCAAGGCACTGTACCTAAATAAGCTTATGATTTTATCAAAATACTTACACTGTAACAATATCATTTTTTTTTTCTTTTCTGCTATAGCCTCAAGAAACTGGAATGACTACATCTGTGATTGGAAACTGGCTTTTGTGTGTGTCAAGAAATAAACACCAGCATTTGTCTCATCTTAAATTTTGAATGTCTTATTGTCTTACATTAAAGGAACAGTTTACCAAAATGACAAATAGTACTTACGACAATACTTATAAGAAAGCAGAAAACTAGAAAATGAGGCTTCAACTCAAGGCATTAAATGATGTCACATCATTATTACCTAGTTTGTCTCAATACAGTGCTCTCCACCCAAAGTTATTGGGTTCTTTGGACCTCTAAATTTGCACATTCATTTTGGACCCATCACTCCAGAGCCATGTTCCCTCCTGTGAACAAAAGAGAACAAAGATCACTGTGTTCAGGATAGCCTGGCATTATGTGCATGTAATGAAGAAAAGAAATCAAATATATGATGCACAAAAGCACAACACACAGAAGTGACAAAATAAGTAAATAAATGACATAACATACTGAAACAACATCATAGCCTCCTATCCAGAAGTGCTTTACGAAGTCCTGCTCGGTATAACAGAAGCAAGGTTCCCACCACGGTTCAAGCAGTCAGCTGAGGAGAATATGACATGAGGAGAAAAAAAAAAAAAAAATACTTAATGCATCTTTCCAGGACGTTGGATGGTTAAAAAACCTGTAGCATCTCATTCCATGTTGATTCCACCCACTTTGACAAGCTGTTACATGGAGATTCGGTTTGTTTTATTGTCAGTTTAAGTAGTCTTTAATTAACTGCATTAGCCTATATATTTACTATCATTTTTAAAAACTTGAAAAAACAAACAAGAAACAAAAAAAACAAAAAACAAAACACATACTTTACAACCAAATTTAAATACGGGAGTGAATTCCTAAATTATATATTTGTGTGTGCTATGTGTAACACTTTCCAGTGTGCAAAGATGAATACACAAAGGGGGGTTGCACATTTCAGGTGGATTTTATTATGAAAAATGTGAATGAATAATTTTAGTGGCGGCACTCATGGTTAACACGCGTGACTCACTCTCGAACTCTCTCCAGATTCAACAGACGTCCTCAGTCCCAGACGAAATGTTTTTTATGTTTGACAATATATATGATGTCAATATATATTGTCTCCCCACTTGGTGGTGCCTTTTCTCTACTAACTTGTTATAAGGTGATATTTCATTACGGTATAAGCCAGTGACTGGAATGATTAATTGTTTCAAAATAAATGCAAGGCTATACGGAAAAAAATGCTGGATCAAAAAGCAAGGACTTCTTGTTCTCTCTAGATGACTTGCAGGCAGCAATATGTTTGTGTGTAAGAGTGTGTGCATGTGTGGATTATGTTTGTGGATTGTTTGATGGCGTGAACATGAAAAAATGGATATCCAATATGGAGCCCAGCCGGGCAACATATAAAAGACCCATATAGGTCCCACTTTATGAAGCCCATGTGGAATAAGGGTATGCAGGGCACTAACAGGGGGTTAGTCGTAACACACATTGTTTAAATATTTTCACACATGCAGCATAACAAAATTTATGGTATTTACTAGTTGCCATATAAACACTATATAGAATTTTTTTTTAAATAATAATAATTTTTTTTTTATTTATTATTATTATTTTTTAAAGATATTGCTGAACATTTATTTAATTGTAGAAAGCAAATTTCTGACCGAACAAAATTTTTCATCTTGGTTTTTAGTGTAAATTTAAAATGACACAAATCTGGTATTATTTGAATCTCCATTCTGTTATTTATCAGTTTAGATGCAGAAGATACTAACCCGTTTTAAATTTCATTTGCGCAGATTATTAAACTATGTTATTCTATGATATTAGCGATTTAATTTACACTATTTACTCTTTAATGAGAAAATTCACGGGGCCCTGGTTGCAATGTGTGCATTAACAAATTAAAAAATGCAACTTTTTTTAATTCTTAAAAATGCTATTATTTTGTTTTTAATAATTGTAGTTTATTGATAAAATATTAGTTTGTTTTGTATATTTTTTTCATTAGATCGAATAACATTTGAGGATAGCTGTTTTCCAGCTTAGCAGTTACTTCCCTTACTTGGATCTTTAAGTAGTGATCTCCCTAAGCTCTTACCCAGTGGTCTTACACGTTCTCACTCCCAACTTGTCACATATTGACGCTTGGTCAGGCCCCCTTGGCGTCATTTTTTGACGCTCAGGGTACCTCTTTGGCTTCACTTTTGGACGTGCGGGGTCCTCCATTGGTTTTAGTTGTTAGCATTATGTGTTGCATTTAATGGTTTGCATGGATTTACAAAAATATAAATCATTTTATATAAATTTGTACTTTCATAGATATTTTAGAGCACATAACCCCAACCCTAACCCTCTGAACAATATAAAACATGCAACAGGCAAATAAAAGTACAGTGACAGGTTTTTTTTTGCAAAAACTGACCATAAAAAGCAATATAAATCTATTACAAACAAGTCACGTTGTGTTCCAAGTCCTCCGATATCTTTATGTGAAGAACAGGGTAAATCATAAGGCTTTAATCACTGAAGATGATCTGGCTTCTGCACAATTCACCTTCAGACAGATAATCCCGAACTTGTTTAGCATGACGCAATCGGTTTTTATGGCAGATAGAGAAGGCGATCACGTCTATTCCTCTCAGAAATCATACGTTTTGCATCGGAAGACTAAATACTTTTTAATAAATTGTGGGGCAGGGGTTGGGTTATGTGCTCATAAATGTGTAAATAGTGTAATGTAAATAAAACTGTTGTGAATATTTTATATGCAATAATGGCAATATTATTACCCAATATGTAATTTAATCAAAACGATAACATTCCCAATGCCTTTCACGTCAGCATATTGACGCCAAAGGTTTCTTATTTAAAGCAATGGAGGACCCTGCATGTTGAAAAATGACGCTAAAGGGGTACCCTATGCATGAAAAAGTGATGTCATGGGGTCCTGACCAAGCGTCAATAGCTGACGAGCTGGGAAGGCTAGTGTCACTCATATAGCATAGCCATCTGAGGGTAGCTGTGTTCCTAACTTGGTTTGGATGTCCCTCTTTCTGCTGAAACTGGGTTTTTTATCAAGCGATGTGAGTGGCCCGGGGCATCAGTGGCTTGGCCCCTTTTTGAGGAAAGGTTAGGTGTATGTCTGTTGCTTCCTTGGTTCTCTCTCACCAGGAGGACAGGCATGCATGGCATAGTTGGCATTTCGTTCTCCAAAGTGTCCACTAGAGGATGCAGCACGAGTTCATTAAAGGGGAACATGTTAGGTATGTAACTATGGTTCCCTGAGAGGAAACAAAACATGGCATCCCCTCGTCATGCCTTCGGTCTGCCAGTTTCTCCTCTCCTTCAGACAACAAAGTTGGTGACAGAGTTAGGGGCTACATGGACCATAGGTTTGGAGTTTTTTCACACTTGCTTCAGACACCGGACATGCTGTCAGCATTCCCCAAAGTGTCCACTAGAGGATGCAGTGTCCTGTTCCCTCTAGGGGAACCACTGTTATATGCGTAACCCGAGACTTTTAATCACAGACAGCAGAAAACAGGAAAATGAGGATTCATAGGTAAATATAACATGGTTAATTACAAAGAACAAAACATGTGATAATCATGACTGCCCAAAACATAAGCTACATGAATTACCCTAAAAAACTGAGCATGCTCTCCCTAGAGTTTTATTTTGATGACTGTTTGTGTCCACATTTGTGGGGCAACAGATTTTCAGGACAATAAGTGAATGCTGTTCGTTTTAATGAGCTACAGAAAGAAAGATGTTTAACACAGAGGCATCATGTAACAATGCAAAAATAAACTTACAATCAGTGATTTTGGTACATTTGCACTGTTTTAAAAATGTTTAAAAGATTTAAAAATAAGATTGAATAGGCATGACACTTCTGATTTAATATGGCATGTAGGGATGAGATCAGCCAGAAATGGCACACACAAATGGTATTTTGTTTTTACAATCCAGGTCATTCCATTTTTTTGCAGCTGTTGTGAGAAAGAATATGTTTTAATTATACAAGTAATTACACAGGTATTAACATCATAATGCTTATATTTAGAAAAACAAATGTCTAATCTCTAATGTAAATAATGTAATAAACTGATAACACACAATGACATTTACATCATTCAAATTATTTACCTGCAAAGTTCATCTCAATGCAGTGCTCACTATCATATTTGTTGTTGGGTTCTGTGGGGCTCCAAAGTTTGAAATTCATTTTGGTCCCATCACTCCAGAACCATGTTCCCTCCTGTGAACCCAAGATCACTGTGTTTAGGACCGACTGGTATTATGTGCACGTGTAAAAATAAAAACTTTGAGGATCTGGCAGATGCTACTTGCACATTTCAGTTAAGCAGTGTTGATTTAATGTTAGACTGTAAAGTTTTACATATTTATCTTGGACAACAGCACATACAAAACAAAACGAGTAAAGAAGAAATTAACAACATAATAACATACTGAAACAGCATCATAGCCTCCTATCCAGAATGTTTTTGTACTTGAGATCAGGAATTTTAAGAAGTTGTACTCAGTTTGACTGTGTACAGAAGCAAGGTTCCCGCCATAGTTCAAGCAGGTCATCTGAAGAGAAAATGACATGAGGAGAAACAGCAATTATAGACAGATAGATGTATAGATAGATAGAAAAAAACTTCAAATAAATGTTCAAAAAACAAACAAAAATAAATTCTTCTGTCAGATATTGCTAAATATTTCATACCTCTGCATCCTTCCAGGATGCTGGATTGTAAAAAGCCTTGAAACATCTATGTCCATATCGAGTCCATCCACTCTGACAAGCTGTTACATTGAGATTTGGTTTGTGTTATTGTGAGTTTAAGTGATCTTTAATTAATTGCATTATATATCTATTATCAGTTTAAAGACAAAAATATACAGACCATCTCTTCATAACTTTGCCACCCATTTTTATTTATACAACAAGACTGAAGCACAAAAAGTAGGCTATAACACAAAACAACCTTATTCCTATCTACTTTCATAATATTGGATGATGTATGTTTTGATTTGCAGGCAGTATTACTTATTTAGTAACGGAGTAATTAGTACAGTATACTTTCAAGCCGAGGTCTCTTTACGTTATGGCTTTGCTACATCACTGCTGACAGAATGCAGTGTTTTTATTGTATACCCCTTATTGTATTTTATTTCTCTTTTCTTACTTCCATCTTCTTTGTTAATGTTCTTCTGAAGGTGATTTTATATTTTCATTCGTTTAAAAAAAATAATAATTAAAAAAAACAGAATATGACGTGACGTCCCCTATACGAGATCTATTGTGACTGGTAAGCGCCTGCGTGGCTAAGGCTATAGCTACTACCAACGAAAACAAACTCAACATGGTGAAAGATAAGTATGCGTTCTGTAGCTGGAAATACAAGCATTATTAAGAGTTTATTTCGGTCAAAGGAAATATTGTGCTTTTTATGTGGGGGGGAAGAAAACCTTTTTAACCGCGAAAAATTCCACATCCAATTTAAAACACCTGAAAGGGCATCATGGCATGATAAAACTTCTCTTATTCATCTATTGCATAGAAGCAACAAGAACAACTAATATAAAATAAAAATATTGCATTACCATTAAGTAATCATCTATACTGTTCAAACAGTAACATTTCAAAAACATTTCAATGTCCATTATGGCACCAAGTCAATAAACAATATGTATATAAAAAAAGTCAACAGGTTATACAGTAAATGTTTCAGAGCTTGTATCACTAAAGAAAACATGCGATTCTATTAAATTACTACTTAGATGGTATAAATCACGTTTTAGTGCAAGTTTAAGATCTTAATGTCGATGATTTAATGTTAATTTCCTAACATTAGAAAGACATATTATAATATCAAAGCACTGAAACTGGATCAGTTTTGGAAACAATGTTTGATTTTCTGTTATTAACAGAGGTGGGAATGTCTGTAATCACTCATGACACACAATCAACCATAAAATCTAGCAGCACCCCAGCAACTGCATAGCAAGAGCCTAGCAACCACCCAGAATATCCTAGCAACCAACTAGCAACACTTTAGCAAACATCTAGAACATGTAACTGACTATTTATGTTTTTAAACAAGACTTTAAGACAAGCCAGCATAAATTTGTCTTTCAAACGTTTCAATCTAGTTATTACAAGTATTCTTCAATGATTACACACAATTCAAATACAACGATGACTTTTCTGCCCATTGAACACTCGTGAGATCAATAACACTAACAAAAAACTCTTATTAGGAATTAATTTGCAACTCAGTGTACACAACATAAATTAAATTACAGATTGCTAATTCAGCAATTAACTTTTGGGGGGAAAAAAATATTTTCATTTTACTAAGTAATCTTGCAGCAGATGAAAAGCACTAGAAAAGTTCAAATAACAAAGAACTGTATATGAACTTGCTATGCACCACAATACAATACAGTAAAAAATTAAATTAAAAATTAAATTCAGAATCCTCTGAACATTTGGCTAAATGTCATTACAGTATACAGTACTATTTGGTCTCCTGACACAAGACTATATCTCTAGGTAGTCATTTCTCAGTTCTGCAAAAATGCAGTAGACTACTCATTAAAAAATGGTTACAAATAAAATTTGACAGTCACACTTCTGAAGGTGTACAACATGTACTACAGTTTACTGTACACACAGAATAGTAAAATTTCCATCATCTAATATACTGGTACTGTACTATAATTACACTGTATATGTAAGTATAATACCCATGTAAATGATTCGTTCATTTCTCCCTTCTTTCCGTTGTTGGATGCAGTGATTCTGATTGGTGTGTCATCAGTTTTGCTACTTAATGTTTAACATACTTATTGTTAAACTTTTTGAGAAATGTGTCTTTGTTTTTAGCACTGAATGAATGGTTTGGGAATATAAGCCAACTAACATCAGTTACATTGTGTTAACAATCGAGAAAACTGCAATACGACCAGATGCTTTGCTACTGGTTTCCGTGATCGTCATCTTCTTATTGATTTCATGCTATTATAGTTTCATCAAATAAAAAAAGGCCCATATCCATGATGAACGTGGTGCGAGTGGTCAGAGAATCGGATCACCAAACAATTACGCGATTAATCTCAGACAAATCCGGACGGGATTAGATGTCTCAGAGGACTTCTGAGTTAGCCGAGAAGCAGTAATTATGTGATTCACGAAAAAATATAAAACAATTCGTTAGTGAACTGGACCGCGCTTTGTGTTTTTGATTCAGAAAGAACCGGTTCATAAGAGTCATTTTTTAACGAAGTCGAATACACTGCACTGTAAAAAATAAAAAACACAATTTGTTGAGTCAGCTTAAAATAATTTGTTACCCTGCTGCCTTAAAATTTTAACTTCAGTCAACTAAAGTAAGTTTAGTCAACTTGAAATGTTAAGTTGTACTAAGTAACAACTTAGATATTTGTGTTTGCTAAACTTAACAGATGGATAAGTAACCCAGCTGCCTTAAAATTTTAAGTTGATTCAACTCAAATATCGAAGTTGTCACTTAGTATAATTTAACATTTCAATTTGAATAAACTGTTGAACTGACTGAACTTAAAATTTTAAGGCAGCCAGGTTACAAATTATTTTAAGTTGACTCAACAAATTGTATTTTACAGTGTTTTACTAAGTAATCTTGCAGCAGATGAAAAGCACTAGAAAAGTTCAAATAACAAAGAACTGTATATGAACTTGCTATGCACCACAATACAATACAGTAAAAAATTAAATTAAAAATTAAATTCAGAATCCTCTGAACATTTGGCTAAATGTCATTACAGTATACAGTACTATTTGGTCTCCTGACACAAGACTATATCTCTAGGTAGTCATTTCTCAGTTCTGCAAAAATGCAGTAGACTACTCATTAAAAAATGGTTACAAATAAAATTTGACAGTCACACTTCTGAAGGTGTACAACATGTACTACAGTTTACTGTACACACAGAATAGTAAAATTTCCATCATCTAATATACTGGTACTGTACTATAATTACACTGTATATGTAAGTATAATACCCATGTAAATGATTCGTTCATTTCTCCCTTCTTTCCGTTGTTGGATGCAGTGATTCTGATTGGTGTGTCATCAGTTTTGCTACTTAATGTTTAACATACTTATTGTTAAACTTTTTTTTTACAGTGTGGGCGTGCTGTGTGCGCATGCAACTATCGTGCACATTTTATTGAAAGACGTGTTTTTTGCCATTATTTTGCGTTACGCTGTCATCGCTGCGGCTGAAGCACATGAAACACTGCTCACATTTATTCTGTGATAATTCTGGGGTGGCAGGTGGGGTGGCACAGCTTTTTCTTAGGGTGACAGTTGCCACCCCGGTAGATCCGCCCCTACGTGAATCCTCTCAATGTAACACACAAATTGCAGACATTATGAAACATTCATTATGCATATATTCAATGTGATATAACAGAGCTTTGTGAGATTGCAATGAGACGTTCGGTCCGAGACGTCAGCTTTTTAGAGATTATAGCGCTCCTTTCATTCTGCCATGCCAAACCATGCAAGCAGCAGCCTATGTTTGCTTTTAGTTAAAAATAACAGTAGTTGAATGTTGATGCTTTAATAACAAATATTTTATCGGGAGCATTTATGCTGGGATGTTATGGCTATAGGCGACACAAAACTATTTATTATTTGATGTAAATTCCATGGATGTACAGAAAAAAGAAATGTGACTAGTTTAATGTAACTAATTACTTTTGATATAAAGTAATCAGAACAGTAATATGTTTACTTTTAAAAGGAGTAATCAGAAATCATTTAATTACATTTCCAGATTAATTTACACAACACTGTTTGCAGGGCAATATATTTGATTTAATTAAGCAATATAACTTGTGCAGCCTTGCACTTTGCAGCCATGTTAATGATATTGAGTAAAACAGCACTGTTTGTCTGCCAGTAGAAATTATTCCAAAAAAAAAAAAAAAAGAAAAAGTTATTAAGCTTAGAAAAAAAACAACAACTGAACAACATATTTAGAGGTGTTCAGTAAATCCTGCAGTAATATCACGATATATCTCACCTGAAGCATTCAGAGCAAAGAGCAGACAGAGAGACACATAGACAGTCCAGACTCCCATTGTTTCTCACTGAAATCAGCCAGGAATACTGCACATCTGAAACAACGATAAAACACATTAAACATTTAAAAAATGTGTGTACATATTATGTTGATACTATAGTAAATGCTTTAATTTTTGTATTAATTTAGTGATACTAACAAAGAGCTTGCTGTATTAGTCTGTATCTCAATGCAGACGTTTGCGTTTTTATATAGCAGAATAAATTAATCTACTTAATCTACTAAATCTACTAAAAAAAAAAATTCTGAATAAAGCTAAATCATTTATCAGTGGATCATCTAGGTGATGCAACAACAAAACCTACCCCAAGATTTTAATCTTATGTTGCATGATGTTGCATGATAATTCATAACGTTTTGAAATAGAACTCAAAATATGAATATGAGCAGTTAATTTCAATTAAATTTTACTGTACAACAGTTCAACCATTTTGTAAAATAATAATAATAATAAAAAGAATTTGAATTTAACTATTCCAAACTGTTTTCAGGTCACTAATCAAACAAATCTGTGACATTGACAGATTTTCTGCATTTCCATACGAAGCGATCTGAACTTGTGTTTCAGTTCTGAATAACACTGAAGCTCAGTTAGTTCCATCTGAAGTTCATCACTGACTGCATCCACACTGATGGTAAAGGGTTGAGCAAACACCAGTGTTATGTCTGAAGTCCTCAAAGCGACTGGATAAGGAGTTTGAGACAGGAAAAATGGGCTAACCGTATAGGCAAATACGGGAGAAGCTCCTGTGGGTGCTGCTGTGGCAGAATAGAGGAAAGATGGAGGCTACCAGAATCAACCTGTCAATTTTTTCTTTGGGTATAGAGGCCTGGAATTTTTGGGAATCCAAGTTGATGCCCAAAAATTTGACAGAAGTGCTAGGACCCACGGTTTTGTCTTGTGCAGGGGGAATCCCAAGCTCTGAAAAAAGCGTTTGGGTTGTCGAGAGATGTGCAGCTGGGATTAAGTCGGGGGGTAAGATGATTAAGAAATTGTCTAAAAGATGAACCAAATAAATTATGTCATAATTGTCGGAGAGCATCCAGCAAATTGCCTCTCACAACATGTCGTCAATTATGTGGCGATGAGAGATTGATTATGAGGCATTTTTTACATGAAAATTTTGGGGATGACCCAAAAAATACTGAAGTGGGGGACAGAAAAGGGGCAGATGATGAAATTTGCATCTGTTTCTTTTTTAATAAGGAGGTCGACTATTTAAGGTTCAGCGAGAGCAGACTGGAGATTGGGGCAGATGAGGCATGAGCACCGCCACAAAAATTGCAAAGTGCATGAAACGGCAGCGCTGTCTTGTGCATCTGCCACTATTAAAGCTGGCGCAGACCTGGCTGTCGGAGGAAGATGAGCAGTGGTGTAATGTGGGAGTGGTTGGAGTATGCATAAGGTGTGGGACATAGCTGGTGGATTTAGGCTGGGATGGTTTGGGGCAGGGAGAAATAGATGGGTTGATGAAAGGACAGTTGATGGTGGAGTGAATGAACGGCAGACTGCGCAAGAGATGTTACGGCGGCCCAGGAACTCTCTGCTTTGGAGTTCGGTGTCCAGAACCCCCCAGTAAGGACACTGGTTCCACTGGGCCACCCGGATGGCACATTTAGCTGCGAATTTATGGTAGATGTAAAAGTGGGAGCCATTTTGTTCTGATGAAGGACGTAGCAGTGTGCTCTGCTCAGATTGAAATTTAGCAAGCAGCTTGTTAGGCTTCTGTTTTCGTGCCTCACATCAAAATCTTATTTTATTACGTCACACAAATGAATACATATATAGACTGTGTGTCACTTCTTTGTGTGATTTATATTATAGACAAAGATGCAATGAGAGGAGGACAAATAGAGGACAAGTTGAGCAGAAAGGGCATAGGAGTAGGAGGTCGAGATAGTAAAGACCCTAACTTAGTCTGCCACGTCTGCCTCATATGTTGGCCCTTCTTTAAGCTCTTGCTTTTGTCTTTTTTTTATATGTCACATCTCTTTCTTTTATGTTTTGCACAAGCAGAAGTCACAGAATCTGCTTTCACTATCCAAAGCTTGTCTGCACTTTTAATTGCACTGTGGCCTCTGTGGTTTTAAGCCACAATCTGTCCATTACAGATAATATGGCAGAAGCACCTTCTTTGAATGTTGAAATAGCCATGCTGGCTGCCGCCTCCACTCTGCTTTTGCCAACAAATACAGTTTTGGGACACCTTGACCAAATGACAGAATTTAAGCACTTATTTGCATTTTGGGTGCCCCATGTTGCATTCTTTGCAGTAGGCTATCACTGGACATCCTGTGATATAATGAGCATTTTGCCAACCTCTTTTGTCGGAGAACAGGCTCCATGCTCATTGTGACTCTCTGGTGTCACACCATTTTCCTCTGCTTTCCTGTACCAGCACCATGAGGGTTTGCATCTGTTACACAGGGGAGTCTCATCAGTTGACATGGAGTGTAGGAGGCTAGCCCAAATAGCATTTCTAATTTGGCCCTGATTATTAAGTATTGTCCCTCTATAATAATTTTGCAATCTTTTACATTTTGCAGCTGTAAGCTTACCTGCTCCTTTCCCACCCAGTTTACCATGTGCACTAAGTTTTCTAAGAGCTGAATCCATACGTTAGTATGGATGGTTGATGCATTCCAGTTTTGTTTCATGTCCTGGATATGGATTATTTGCAACAACCTCCCTAAAAGCAGTACTGTCTCTATCAGAAAGCATCTGAGTATAGCGCAGCTGATGCCGGCTTATGGATCTCCCCCACATGCACTTGGCTGATTCCTGCTCCATGTCTTTACTGGAACCAGAGAAGTTCTTTGTACAGTCATCATGCTTTTCTTTCCATGTGTTGTACTCTTCCTCTGTGATGTTTGTTTTCTCTCATAGCATTTTTCTTTGCTGCACATGCATGACAATAAGATGATTAAACTTCAAAGTCTATTTCAAGCCCCGTAATAAGGTCTATGCACAGACCAATGCCACAGTGTGAAGTGAAGCCCCTTTTTCTGCCAAGTGCCATCAAAAGACACACATCCTCCCTCAGCATTTTTGACACATCTGCTGAAATTCTGCTGAAAGAAGCTGCAGCCACCAGGGAATACCGCTTTCATGAAAGGGTGTACATGGCCTGCAACTATGCTTAGGTAGGTGGTATGTGTCAAAGTGACATCCACATGGATACAGCACCCAAGATTTCTCAGCAGAACATTGCCCAAAGCATCACACTGCCCACCGCTGGCTTGCCTTTTTCCCGTAGTGCATTCTGGTGCCATGTGTTCTCCACGTAAGCGACACACATGCACCCTTGCCCATTTTTCCTGCTGCTAACACATCAACTTTGAGGACAAAATGTTCACTTGATGATAGCCACTAACAGGTGCCTTGATGAAGAAATAATCAGTGAGATTCATGTCACCTGTCAGTGGTCATAATGTTATACCTGATCTGTGTATATAATAGGCTTACATAGTATGACTATTAATAGTGATGTGCAAGAGTTCTCTGAAGTGAAACACCAATAACTTGTAATATAAATAATGATCGGTCATTATTATGTGATGTAGCTCGAGTCAAAGCTCGTTTTTAACTTTAGCGTTAAAATACGCCAACGTTGTTATAACGTTATACGCGGTTATACACAAGACATGTTTACTCTATGATTAGGAGAGAGAAGGGCACGTATTACTTTTTGACTTTCTCAGTTTGTGTAATTCCACATGGGGTTCAGAGTATAATTTTTGTATCCACATTATAATTTCACACTAGTCTAGTACAAATATGTCACTTTGTTCCATAATTACAGTGTATTGTTTTTCTCTATTTAGGCTACCTCAAAAGCATGGAAGTGAAATGTGACAACATGCCCCATAGGTGCAATACATTGTGACATCTGAGGGGCATGTTGAAACATGACCATATGACAGCTTAAATGCTTAAAATATACAAGACAAACTACAATATTTTGTATTTAAAAATAAATAATATGAATTTTTAAAGCAGTAAATATAATTTTTAGAATTTGACAATGAACACATTGCAAACAGGGCTTCATGCTTGGGACGGCCCTGATTACAACACACAGCTATACAGCATTCAAAACAATGTGGGCAATTAGATGAAGAAACACATTCAAACGTTCAGAAAAACAGATGAACACAATGCTCCCCTTCCTCCACACACAGCTCTCACAGAAACATTATCTGCCAATCTTTATTCACCTGTTTCTTGTGGTTTCTCATTAAAATTCATAAAAGTAAAAAGTGTAAATTACATCACTAATAGAATAGCATTGTTTCATAGAACCATCTGCACAGCTGTTTAGTGTCTTCTGCTAGCTAGTGAAGCATTAAAAAGCTATCTACACTGATAAATAACAGACTGGAGATTAAAACAATAGCAGATTTGTCTCATTTTAAATAAACACTAAAAACCGAGATGAAAAATTTACTTTAGCCAGAAATGTACTTTTGCTGGTAAAATAAATGTTCAGCAATATCATCAAAAGATTTTTTGAATTTTGGTGCACATTTTCCTCTATATAGTATTGATATGGCACTAAATATGTGATAATGTTTTATGTATGTAAATATGTGATAATGTATGGAAATGTTTTAACCAAGTGTGTTACAACTAGTTAGTTTAGTTTGTGCCCCACGCACCCCTATTATTGCAATCTGTACGCTGCGCCCAAAGAAAATCCCTGAAATGTTTTTCACTTAGTTGATGAACTAATTTTTTGTTTTTAATACTGTTGTTTCAAACCTTTTGTATGTTTCATCACACAGAAATGTATTTATTTATTTATTTATTTATTTATTTTAACCTTTATTTAACCAGGATAGTGAGTCTTTACCATGAAACACCATTTATTCAATCAGATAAAGCCAGGAGGAAGAAGCAGAAGAGGAAGAAGAAGAAGAAGAAAAAAAAAAGATGTTCTTAAGAATTTTTCAAAAACTGCACTTACATAATTGTGTGTTGCACTAATATTTTTTCAAACCTCTTGAAAATGATCTTAAGAAATGTTCTGATACTAATAAACAAACTCCCCTCCGATATGTAAAAACCTACTGAACTGGTTTGTCCCAGTGGTAGGTTGTCGGGAGTAAATGACGACCACTATGTTTATTATTACATCCAACAACACAACACCTCAATTGCTTAGGAGACATTTTTGTCTATGTCCCTGCTCCGGCATCAAAACAATGGTGATCGGACTGTCACTGCTCATTCAAGCAGGTCTAAGCTAAGACGGCCGTGTCAATCAACTATTGTGGGAGCGGCCTCTGTCATGTGTCGTCACACAGACAAGATGGTGAGAATGGCTTAATTTGAAAAAGGGGAAATGATTTTTACAGATTAAATAAAGACCACTGGGTTATTCACTATTCAAACCACATGTAAAAGTGAACTTTGCATCCGATGACCCCTTTAATACGTTTCAAAGAAAACAAATATTGTAATTTCTATTTGAATTATATTGAGATTATAGATATTATTAGAGAACTTACACTGATGGTCTATATTCATTATCTTTCCTTCAGTCACTATAACTAGACGTAACAAATATAATACATCAAACAAGAGAAGCATCAATTTCTCATCTTTGCATGCAAGTGTTGTTCCTTTTTAAATAATAAATAAATAAAAAAATTAAATAAATAAAAGTATTAAATACCTATTATATTTATTAAATGTGCCTATTATAGTCATAGTTAAATATACTGGAAATTACACAGTGTTGGGGAAAATTATTTTTAAAATGAATGTATTACAATATTGTGTTTCTCCCTAAAAAAATAAGTTTTTTTTTATGGAATGTCATGCGTTTGTCAGGGTTGTGTACAGGAAGGAGGAGCAGGGACGAGGAAATAATGCCAACCTGCTTCAATATAAATAATCCAGACAGGGAACAGGAACAAGCAGAAACAGCAAGGAAAACACACACTAACACAACGAAAACTAACATTAAGAACCGACAAGGAACGAAGAACTGAATCAAACTTATATAGCAGGCTAATGAGACAAGGACAGGTGTAAGTGATTAAACAATGACGTCATAACAAGAAATGGAACAGGAAAGACCAAATAAGGACACATGAGGGAACAACCAACAAATCAGTCCACAGGGGTGTGACAGCGTTATGTTACTTTTGTGTTATTTTCGCGTTACGTTTTTAAATCTGGGCTGGGCTTGCTTGTTTGTTTTTAATATAAAAAGTTCTATTTTTAGCGAATGTAAAACCTTCGCTTCACCTTTTACACCAAAAAGTGAAATTAATAACCCTCGGGCTAAAGGAAAAGCAAATTCATGTCTGTACAGTAGAAAGCAGGACAAGAAGGTTCAACACTCTTCAGCAATTAAAAAATAATGAATGCTAATTTATCATTTTTGCTTATTAGTATGGTTAAACTGGATCATCAAAGGTCCGCATTGACCAAGACATTGGTTAATAAAATGGGATTAAATACATTTGTGTTACATATATTTCATTATTGCAGATTTTAGTCATATTCTGAATTTGAATTTCTCTGTTTTAATTTATATTGATGAATACTGAATCTGTTTTTTGCCCTCTTTTCTTTTCTGGCAAGATAAAGGTTTACATTTAGTCTAGAGCTACAGTAACATAATGTTTGTAATAAGTTGTTTTGGTTTTAGGACAACTTTGATCCACTTCAAATATTGTCTAGTGTAGCCATTCAAAATGTAATAATATATTAAAATATAATCATATAAAATATATTAATATAAAGTATATTTTTGGACACAAACCAGTTCAGTAGGTTTTTACATACTGGAGGGGAGTTTGTTCATTAGTATCAGGAAATTTCTTAAGATAATTTTCAAGAAGTTCATAAGAATATTAGTGCAACACAATTACGTAAGTGCAGTTTTTGAAAAAAGAACATCTTTTCTTCTTCTGCTTCTTCTTCTTAAGAAAAAATGTCAGGCTTTATCTGATTGAATAAATGGCGTTTCATGCTAACTAAATGAAAAACATTTTAGGGATTGTCTTTGTGCTCAGCCTACAGATCGCCATTATAGGGGTGCGCGGGGCACAAACTAAAATGGAATGCATCAACCATGCATACAAACTTATGATACAGGAGAGCAGAGGAAATGGTGTGACACCAGAGAGTCACAATGAGCATGCAGCCTGCTCTCTGACAAAAGAGGTTGGAAAAAAGCTCATTCCATTATATCACAGGATGTCCAGTGATAGCCTACTGCAGAGAATGCAACATTGGGGCACCCAAAATGCAAATGAGTGCTTAAATTCATTTGGTCAAGGTGTCCCAAAACTGTATTTGTTGGCAAAAGCAGAGTGGAGGCAGCAGCCAGCATGGCTATTTCAACATTCAGTGAAGGTTCTTCTGCCATGTTTTCTGCCATTTTTTCTGCCATGCTATCACAGGAGTCACAGTTGGTGCAATCAAAAGTGCAGGCAAGTTTCTGATGGTGAAAGCAGATTTTGTGACCTCTGCTTGTGAATAAAAGGAAGATCTGTGACAAAAAGGTCAAACGACACGCAGGCATGGCAGATTAAGTTGGGGCCTTTCCTCTCTCTACCTCCTACTCCTATACTCTTTCTACTCAACTTGTCCTCTATTTGTCCTCCTCTCATTACGTCTCTGTCTATAATATAAATCACACAAAGTCGTCACACAAGGTTATATATGTATTCATTTGTGTAGCATAGCTTTGGGGGACATTTTTAATAATATAATATTACAAAAAGTGTACATTTTAATATGTAAATATGAAATTTCACAATCCATATCTTTTGAAGTCGTTTTCTTAAAATTAGTTTTTTTTTCAACATTCTGAACCAAACATTTCAGTTTGTGTAACAGTTAACTATAAGCTTTACTTTCCATGTTCATTCTTAGTTATATTCTGAAGGTTTTTACAGAAGAATTTATTAATATCTATACATATTGTAATGTGTTCATAGTATTTTAACATTTTTTAACAGAAAAAAAAAAGAGATATTGAAAATCTTTTTTGTAAAAATTTGTAGCACTGATATGTTGTTAAAATGAAATAAAAAATTACAGGTGTGACTGTTTTCAGTGTCTAGATTTTTGTTTTTTAAATATATGTAAATAAGAACATATTTAATGAGATCATTTGCATATCTAAACAATATTTTGTCAGAAAACTTCCAATACAAAAAATGTTAACAATAATGTGTTTAATTTATTGGTAAATTTTTAAAGTTAATGTTTAAAAAAAGTGTCTCGCCTTAACATGTTTTACTGTTGAGCTACAATAGAGTAATCTGAAATTAAATATTTAAATTAAATGTTGTAAATGAGTTTGATTTTTTTTTTCTGTACATGCGCAATTCAAGGTGCAGCGCCGCACGCTTTGTGACAGTCTACGTTAATCAACGTCTGCAGATTTACACACTTAATAATGGAGAACCTCTTGATATAGGATCACTGATGAACATATTTGATTTATGCGGCAGATTAGAACCCAAAACCTCTAACACACCTGATGAAAATTTTACCTCTAGACTGTTTGGGAATACAAACATTTTGTACGTATCTATGTATTCATTCACTGACATTAATTTTCTCGGGGCTAATAATATATGCATGTAATATATGTATAATTATAGTACATGTAACAATAAAACTATCACGTTAAAAATGAGTTATGTGCCAATACATTACTCTCACCCCCCCAAGTCTGTAATAGTATGTTATATGTATTGTACTTATAACTACGTGTATATAACATATACGTAGTTATATTTTATATTTATTGTACTTAAGTACAAAAAGTTTTTTTTTTTTTTTTTATCTTAAATGTACTATTGAAAGTAAAAGTAAAAGTAAAAGTAAATGCAAAATGGAAAAGAAGCAAATAAATATATATCAAATGTTCATACACAGCTTGAGTAGCAAGATTGTGTTCAGTTTTAACTCTTTTTTCCATGTTGTCTTTTTGGGTAAGAATAAACACTTTCCAGTACTTAGTGTCTTTCATTCCAACATAAGAAAACATTTCTGGAGTCTGCATCTGAAATAGCATTAGATGTATTTTGTCACAATCTCGGTGTGGTCTGCCTAGGTTTTGTTGTCTTGTGTTCGGTGTTTGGGTGCTTTGTTGTCCTGGAGCACATGTTCGTTTGTCTTGACAGCTTGCCATGTGCTCCGGTGTCGTTGTGGTTGTTCACCCCGCCCCTCTTGTTATCCCTCTCAGCTAATTTTTCCTGTCACCTGCACCCTGTTTGGTCCTCGTATCTCCCCTTTATTATGCCCTTGTGTTGTCTTGCATCAGTCCGTTATTCAATGCACGGAAGCTCTGACGATCTCGCAGCTTGCTGTTATATCCAAGCCTGTCTTGTTTTTGTTTATTTTTCCTAGTCCTGGCATTTTTTGTCACTTTTTTTTTTTTTTTTTTTTACCTGCCTGACCTCTAGGATTTTCTCCTGCTCTCTGCCTTGGCTCTACTCTGCCCGGATTCCCATCTTTTCCCTGTCAGGTCCTGAACGAGAGGCTATGGACAAATATATTCAAGAATCCCTCAAAGCCCGTCTCATTCGACACTTGTCTTCCCCTGCTGGCGCTGGGTTCTTCTTTGTTAAGAAGAAGGATGGCTCTCTGCGTCCTTGCATAGGTTAAAGGGGTTTGAATGACATCACTGTTAAAAACAGGTCCCCCTTGCCTTTAATGTCTTCTGCCTTTGAACTCTTGCAGGGAGCCAAGGTCTCTACTAAGTTAGATGAGTGGAAGACAGCCTTCATTACCCCCAAGGGACACTATGAATACCTGTTCCTTCCCTTTGGTCTCACTAACGCCCCCCGTCTTCCAGGGCATGGTCATTAGCATGTTGGGGGACATGATTAACCAGTTTGTCTTTGTGTACCTTGATGATATTTTCATCTTTTCCCCATCCCTTCAGGTACACACTCAGCATGTGCGCCAGGTCCTCCAAAGACTGTTGGAGAACCAGCTATATGTCAAGGCGGAGAAGTGCGAGTTCCATGCCAAATTGGTCTTATTCCTGGGTTTTATTGTTTCAGCTGGGGAGATTAAGCCTGATCCAGCCAAGGTCAAGGCTGTTGCGGAGTTCCAAGCGTTTCTTGGGTTTCGCCAACTTCTACTGGCGACTCATCAGGAACTTTGGCCAGGTAGCTGCACCCTTAACGGCTCTCACCTCCATCAAGGTACCGTTCACCTGGAGTGCTCAGGAGGCCTTTGATAATTTAAAGTCCCGGTTTATCTTTGCTCCTGTTCTCTCCGTTCCAGATCCTGAACGGCAATTCATTGTTGAGGTGTACGCCTCTGATGTTGGGGTAGGCGCAGTCTTGTCCCAGTGTTCCCCAAGGATGGGAGAGTGCACCCTTGTGCATTTTTCTCTCATCGCCTAAACCCAGCTGAGCGTAATTATGACATTGGCAACTAGGAGCCGTTGGAGGTTTGGTTGCCTTGCGTCACTGGTTGGAGGAGCCCTTCTAGGTCTGGACGGATCATTAAAAAATTTAGAATATATCCATTCGGCCAAGAGGCTGAGCTCATGCCAGGCTCGCTGGGCACTCTTCTTTGACTGATTTCACTTCACCCTTTTGTACCAGCCCGGGCCCAAGAACGTCAAGCCCGATGCTCTATCCCATCAGTTCGAGCGCCCAGAGAGGAGTCTCCGGCCGATGGCATACTCTCTGAGGGGGTGGAGTTGGGGGCCCTCTTCTGAGATCTCTTCTCTCCGCTGCCTGGTGTCCCACAATCCTGCCTCCTACAGCCAACAGCTCTCTTGGGTTGAATATGCCCACAATACTCTCAGGAACCCAATGCTGTGGTACCGTATGCCCTAGCCTTTGTCCAGAGATGTTGACGTGTCTGTAAAAAGGCTAGGAAGGCCTTGGCCCAGTCCTCCAGACGGACCAAAGCGGCGGCCGATCACCACCGGACTCCAGCATCTCGCTATGTCTGTGGTCAGAAGGTATGGCTTTCTACCAAGGACCTGCCTCTCAAGGCTGCCTCTCACAAGTTAGCGCCTAGGTTCATTGGTAGATAACAGATCACCACGGTCCTCAATCCGGTTGTGGTACGGCTCAAATTACCTTCCCCTCTTGGTCGGGTGCACCCTGTTTTTCATGTATCCAGGGTTAAACCTGTCTTCAGATCTTCCCTTAATGCCAACATGTCATCCCCTGCCCCCCCACCCCTTCGTCTAGTGGATGGTTCTCCTGTCTATTCTGTTAGGAGACTGCTAGATGTTCGATGTCATGGCTGGGGTTTCCAGTACCTGGTGGACTGGGGAGGGTTATGGTCCAGAGGAGAGGAGTTGGGTTCCGGCTCGGGATATTCTGAATCTGTTGCTGATCGAGGACTTTTACCGGAGACTAAGTAGACCTCCTCCTTGAGCCGCCTGGAGGTGTCCCTTGGGGAGGGGGGTACTGTCACGATCTTATTGTGGTGTCCACCCCACCCCTCTTGTCATCCCTATTAGCTAATTTTCCCCCGTCACCTGCACCCTGTTTGGTCTTCATTATCTCCCCTTTGTTATCTAAACCCCTCTTGTTTTTGTTTATTTTTCATCAACGAAGATGACGATGACAAATATTCGTTAATGATCTTTTTTTTTTAGACGAAGACGAGACGTTGACGAGCTAAAACTAATACTTGATGATAAAAAGTATGACGAAACTTATGCTGCCTCTTCGTTAACAAGACGAGACGGGACGAGAATATTATTTGAGGACTACCGGACATTGAAAATACATCCTATAGGCTAACTGTCCTCTTATAAAATGTGCGTCTCTGTCGTTAGATTGCAATTGGATAAGGGGCTTTGTATGTCTAGTCTCAGCATGGCAGCCGTAATGGAAAGATATGCTACCAAACCGTGAACTTGCAATCTGAAACAATGGCCTCAGCACCTAAAAGGTTAGGGATAGAATCACCAGATGTCCCGTTTTCCCCGGTAGTCACAATTCGTTGTCGATTAACTTAAAGTTAGTGAAGGCGGGATAGGCGGAATTGCGCTGATAGACAAACACCAAAAGTGCTCTCTCTCGCACAGGCTCCACATGTTCTGTTCTTAGACAGCGTGCAATCAGTAGTCCACAATAGTCCAAATGTGAGTATCTCACGTAAATTAAGTAAGTTATGGCTAAAGTGAACATAAACAGGTGGGTAAAAACTGAATGTCAGTATTACATGCATGCCTTCCGTCTTAAAGAGACAGCATTCCTAATTAACTACCTATCTGTCATTAATATTAACCAAAAGATGTTACATAAATGTATAGCCTACAGGTAATTAAACTTACGGTATCTTAAATAATAGTTTAATTTGTGTCTCTAGTGTATTTGTCTTATTGTGCCTCTTTTTCAAAAAAAAAAAAAAAAAAAAAAAAAAAATATATATATATATATATATATATATAAAATGAACAACTATAATTAATATAATAATAAGTAAAAGTACAAGTATAATAATAAGTACTCATTTTTCCATACTGTTAAAGGGATAGTTCACCCAAAAAAGAAAATTGTCATCATTTATTAAGTTTTCCCAAATTCAATTCTTGATTCAAAGTTATCATAAGCCTTGATTTGGTCTAAAGAATGAATGATTATTTTTGTTTGAGGACTAAAATAGCTACCAAAATAAATGTTGGTAACTGCAGTTTGACTAAAAGTAATGACTAAAAGTTGATAAAAATGCAATGACTTTTCGTCGACTAAAAGTAGACTAAAAGAAAGTATCAAATGACTAAAATGTGACTAAGACTATTAAGCATTTAAATCAAAAATGCCTGTCAAAATTAACACTGGTGAGTCATTGAGATTCAACCGATTCATTCAAACGGCTGATTCATTCTGGAACAAAGCATTTGACTGTTAATGAGTGAATCACGGAATCATTTTTATCAACTGATTCGTTTAAAAAGCAATAAGTAAACAAGTAATAAGTAAAATTCAACAAGTAAACATCGTCCATTGCTCAGAGACGCAATACAATGCTGTGATCTTTGTTTGGAACTATTTTCCAAAAATTTAGCAAAAACAATGTGTTTTATGTGTAAAATGTAAGTCACGCATTACGTTACTGAGCTTGTATAAAAATATTAAATGTGTTGTCAGAAAAACAGTAGATACTTGCGTTATATAGAGTAAGTTAATAAATTATGTAAATATAGGAAGCATACAGACACATTTTTGCCATCTACAATTTAGAACGCCTGGAATTTTGAGTTTTAATAGACTAATAAATCAAGTGTGATTTGGTGATATAGCTTACTTGATTATGTTAGATCGCACATCATTACAACAACACTTACCATATTATCGCAGAAGACATACTGTACCTGATAGCACACATACATCATGGAGACGTCTATTTGATGTCTGCATTTACATCTGGAGGATGCATTTTTTGGAGTGTTTGCTCATCTGCAAACATTCTATCGGACGTCAAATAGATGTCTATTAGATGTCTTTAAGATGCTTTCGATTTAGAATGTATGTAAAACTGACATCTTATAGACATCTGTCAGATGTTTGTACACAGCAGATGTTTTCCAGATCAAGTGATCTTTAAAAGTCATCTTGCAGACGTATGTGTGCTATCTGGGGTATATCGCACACCCCAGACTTGACTTAAGTGAAAATGAATCATCCACGGTTGTTTGCACATGAGCAAAGGCGTTTTTAGGAGTCTAACATGCAAGCGCCAGACCACTGATTCATCAAACCTGCTTTCCTGCAGAAAGCAGGAAGCAAACTAACTTACTCTCACCTACATAATATCTTGTCTTTGTCTGTAAGTCAGCTACAGTCCAATCTTGAAAAACTTCTGAAAAATAAGGACCATCTTTATCAATCAAATCAAATCACCTTTATTTATATACTGCCTTTAACAATACAGAATTGTGACAAGGTGGCTGTACAGTATTAAATAGGAAATAGTACATCAACAATGCAAAAGGCAACAGTAAACACTCAATTTTCAGGTAAAAGGTAGTTAATCAAATACAACAAAATAAAATACAATATTGTGTGAAGATAAAGTGAAGATAAAGTGTCCCCAACTAAGCAAGCCAGAGGCGACAGCGGCAAGGAACCAAAACTCCATCGGTGACAAATGGAGAAAAAAACCTTGGGAGAAACCAGGCTCAGTCGGGGGGGCCAGTTCTCCTCTGGCCAGACACAGAGGACTCGCCAGGTCCCGTGGTCCTGTGCCGATAGCCGTCTAGGTGACCAGGTCTTCACTGGGGATCCGTCTCTGGGGCTCATCTCGTCGATGTGGTCTCCGATGACATTCAGTGCTGTAGAGGTCGTCTCTAGGTGCTGATCCACCGTCTGGGCTGGGTACGGACTGGATCCAGAGGACTGCAATGACCACCTGATCTGGATACGGACTGGATCTGGTGGTTAGGGTGACCTCGGCATAAGAAAGAAACAGACTAATATTAGCGTGGATGCCATTCTTCTGACGATGCACTGAGTACATCGGGTGTTATGGGAAGTGTTCCCGGTTCCGGTTGACCTAGTTAGTGCAGCCTAACAATCCTTTAATGGATTTGAATAATAGAAATGTGTTAATGTGTTATGTGTAAGCAAGGTTAAAGAGATGGGTCTTTAATCTAGATTTAAACTGACAGAGTGTGTCTGCGTCCCGAACAGTGTTGGGTAGATTGTTCCAAAGTTTGGGTGCTAAATAAGAAAATGATCTGCCGCCCACGGTTGATTTGGATATTCTAGGTATTATCAAATTGCCAGAGTTTTGAGAACGCAGCGGACGTGAGGGACTATAATGCGATAAGAGCTCGCTCAGGTACTGAGGAGCTAAACCATCCAGGGCTTTATAAGTAATTAGCAAGATTTTAAAATCTATATGATGTTTAATAGGGAGCCAGTGCAGTGTTGACAGAACCGGGCTAATATGATCATACTTTTTGGTTCTAGTAAGAACTCTAGCTGCTGCATTTTGGACCAGCTGGAGTTTGTTTATTAAGCGAGCAGAACAACCACCCAATAAAGCATTACAATAATCTAATCTTGAGGTCATAAACACATGAATTAATGTTTCAGCATTTGACATTGAGAGCATAGGTCGTAATTTAGATATATTTTTGAGATGGAAAAATGCAGTTTTGCAAATACTAGAGATGTGGTTTTCAAAGGAAAGATTGCCATCAAATAGCACACCTAGGTTCCTAACTGATGACGAAGAATTGACAGAGCAGCCATCAAGTATTAGACAGTGTTTTAGGTTATTACACGCTGAGGTTTTAGGTCCAAT